>NW_018744175.1:0-50051 GCF_001683475.1 Chenopodium quinoa | reverse complement strand
CATTCTACAAAGCTAATTGAATCAAATGAAAGTTAAACACATTCAAACAACGCTATTTGAATCAAATGAAAGTCAAATACATTCTACTAAGCTAATTGAATCAAATGAAAGTCAAACACATTCAAACAAAGCTATTTGAATCAAATGACAGTCAAATACATTTTACAATGCTAGTTGAATCAAATGAAAGTCAAACACATTCAAACAAAGCTAATTGAATCAAATGAAAGTCAAACGCATTCAAACAAAGTTATTTAAATCAAATGAAAGTCAAATGCATTCACACAAAGCTAATTAAATCAAATAAAAGTAAAATACATTCTACAAAGCTAATTGAATCAAATTAAAAGTCAAACACATTTAAACAAAGCCTTTTAAATCAAATGAAAGTCAAACACATTCGAAAAAAGCTTTTTAATTTAAATTAAAATCAAACACATTCAAACAAAGCTATATAAATCAAATAAAAGTGAAATACATTCTACAAAGCAAATTAAATCAAATGAAAGTCAAACACATTCAAACAAAGCTATTTGAATCAAATGAAAGTAAAATACATTCTACAAAGCTAATTGGATCAAATGAAAGTCAAACACATTCAAACAAAGCTATTTAAATCAAATGAAGTCAAATACATTCTACAATGCTGATTGAATTAAATGAAAGTCAATCACATTCCTACAAAGCTATTTGAATCAAATGAAAGTCAAATACGTTCTACAAAGCTAATTGTATCAAATAAAAGTCAAACACATTCAAACAAAGTTATTTAAATCAAATGGAAGTGAAATGCATTCTACAAAGCTAATTGAATCAAATGAAAGTTAAACACATTCAAACAACGCTATTTGAATCAAACGAAAGTCAAATACATTCTACGAAGCTAATTGAATCAATGAAAGTCAAACACATTCAAACAAAACTAATTGAATCAAATGAAAGTCAAACACATTCAAACAACGCCTTTTAAATCAAATGAAAGTCAAACACATTCAAAAAAGCTTTTTAATTTAAATGAAAGTCAAAAACATTCAAACAAAGGAATATAAATCAAATGAAAGTGAAATGCATTCTACAAAGCAAATTGAATCAAATGAAAGTCAAACACATTCAAACAAAGCTATTTGAATCAAATGAAAGTCAAATACATTCTACGAAGCTAATTGAATCAATGAAAGTCAAACACATTCAAACAAAGCTATTTAAATCAAATGGAAGTCAAATACATTCTACAAAGCTGATTGAATTAAATGAAAGTCAATCACATTCCTACAAAGCTATTTGAATCAAATGAAAGTCAAATACGTTCTACAAAGCTAATTGTATCAAATGAAAGTCAAACACATTCAAACAAAGTTATTTAAATCAAATGGAAGTGAAATGCATTCTACAAAGCTAATTGAATCAAATGAAAGTTAAACACATTCAAACAACGCTATTTGAATCAAACGAAAGTCAAATACATTCTACGAAGCTAATTGAATCAATGAAAGTCAAACACATTCAAACAAAAACTAATTGAATCAAATGAAAGTCAAACACATTCAAACAATGCCTTTTAAATCAAATGAAAGTCAAACACATTCAAAAAAAGCTTTTAATTTAAATGAAAGTCGAACACATTCAAACAAAGGTATATAAAATCAAATGAAAGTGAAATGCATTCTACAAAGAAAATTAAATCAAAAAGAAAGTCAAACACATTCAAACAAAGCTATTTGAATGAAATGAAAGTCAAATACATTCTACAAAGCAAATTGAATCAAATGAAAGTCAAACACATTCAAACAAAGCTATTTGAATCAAACGACAGTAAAATACATTTTACAAAGCTAGTTGAATCAAATGAAAGTCAAACACATTCAAACAAAGCTAATTGAATCAAATGAAAGTCAAACATATTCCAACAAAGCTATTTTAATCAAATGAATGTCAAATACGTTCAACAAAGCTAATTGAATCAAATTAAAAGTCAAACACATTTAAACAAAGCCTTTTAAATCAAATGAAAATCAAACACATTCAAAAAAAGCTTTTTTAATTTAAATTAAAAACAAACACATTCAAACGAAGCTATATAAATAAAATAAAAGTGAAATGCATTCTACAAAGGAAAATAATTCAAATGAAAGTCAAACACATTCAAACAAAGCTATTTGAATCAAATGAAAGTCAAACACATTCAAACAAAGTTATTTGAATCAAATGAGAGTCAAATACATCCAAACAAAGCTAATTAAATCAAATAAAAGTCTAATCACATTCCTACAAAGCTATTTGAATCAAATGAAAGTCAAATACGTTCTACAAAGCTAATTGTATCAAATGAAAGTCAAACACATTCAAACAAAGTTATTTAAATCAAATGGAAGTGAAATGCATTCTACAAAGCCAATTGAATCAAATGAAAGTTAAACACATTCAAAAACGCTATTTGAATCAAATGAAAGTCAAATACATTCTTCTAAGCTAATTGAATCAAATGAAAGTTAAACACATTCAAACAAAGCTATTTGAATCAAATGAAAGTCAAATACATTTTACAATGCTAGTTGAATCAAATGAAAGTCAAAACACATTCAAACAAAGCTAATTGAATCAAATGAAACTCAAACGCATTCAAACAAAGTTATTTAAATCAAATGAAAGTCAAATGCATTCACACAAAGCTAATTAAATCAAATAAAAGTAAAATACATTCTACAAAGCTAATTGAATCAAATTAAAAGTCAAACACATTTAAACAAAGCCTTTTAAATCAAATGAAAGTCAAACACATTCAAAAAAAGCTTTTTAATTTAAATTAAAATCAAACACATTCAAACAAAGCTATATAAATCAAATGAAAGTGAAATACATTCTACAAAGAAAATTAAATCAAATGAAAGTCAAACACATTCAAACAAAGCTATTTGAATCAAATGAAAGTAAAATACATTCTACAAAGCTAATTGATCAAATGAAAGTCAAACACATTCAAACAAAGCTATTTAAATCAAATGGAAGTCAAATACATTCTCTAAAGCTGATTGAATTAAATGAAAGTCAATCACATTCCTACAAAGCTATTTGAATCAAATGAAAGTCAAATACGTTCTACAAAGCTAATTGTATCAAATGAAAGTCAAACACATTCAAACAAAGTTATTTAAATCTAATGGAAGTGAAATGCATTCTACAAAGCTAATTGAATCAAATGAAAGTTAAACACATTCAAACAACGCTATTTGAATCAAACGAAAGTCAAATACATTCTACGAAGCTAATTGAATCAATGAAAGTCAAACACATTCAAACAAAACTAATTGAATCAAATGAAAGTCAAACACATTCAAACAACGCCTTTTGAATCAAATGAAAGTCAAACACATTCAAAAAAGCTTTTTAATTTAAATGAAAGTCAAACACATTCAAACAAAGGAATATAAATCAAATGAAAGTGAAATGCATTCTACAAAGCAAATTGAATCAAATGAAAGTCAAACACATTCAAACAAAGCTATTTGAATGAAATGAAAGTCAAATACATTCTACAAAGCAAATTGAATCAAATGAAAGTCAAACACGTTCAAACAAAGCTATTTGAATCAAATGACAGTAAAATACATTTTACAAAGCTATTGAATCAAATGAAAGTCAAACACATTCAAACAAAGCTATTGAATCAAAAGTCAACATATTCAACAAAGCTATTTTAATCAAATGAATGTCAAATACGTTCAACAAAGCTAATTGAATCAAATTAAAAGTCAAACACATTTAAACAAAGCCTTTTAAATCAAATGAAAATCAAACACATTCAAAAAAACCTTTTTAATTTAAATTAAAATCAAACACATTCAAAAAAGCTATATAAATAAATAAAAGTGAAATGCATTCTACAAAGGAAAATAATTCAAATGAAAGTCAAACACATTCAAACAAAGCTATTTGAATCAAATGAAAGTAAAATACATTCTACAAAGCTAATTGGATCAAATGAAAGTCAAACACATTCAAACAAAGCTATTTAAATCAAATGGAAGTCAAATACATTCTACAAAGCTGATTGAATTAAATGAAAGTCAATCACATTCCAACAAAGCTATTTGAATCAAATGAAAGTCAAATACGTTCTACAAAGCTAATTGTATCAAATGAAAGTCAAACACATTCAAACAAAGTTATTTAAATCAAATGGAAGTGAAATGCATTCTACAAAGCTAATTGAATCAAATGAAAGTTAAACACATTCAAACAACGCTATTTGAATCAAATGAAAGTCAAATACGTTCTACAAAGCTAATTGTATCAAATGAAAGTCAAACACATTCAAACAAAGTTATTTAAATCAAATGGAAGTGAAATGCATTCTACAAAGCTAATTGAATCAAATGAAAGTTAAACACATTCAAACAACGCTATTTGAATCAAATGAAAGTCAAATACATTCTACTAAGCTAATTGAATCAAATGAAAGTCAAACACATTCAAACAAAGCTATTTGAATCAAATGACAGTCAAATACATTTTACAATGCTAGTTGAATCAAATGAAAGTCAAACACATTCAAACAAAGCTAATTGAATCAAATGAAAGTCAAACGCATTCAAACAAAGTTATTTAAATATAATGAAAGTCAAATGCATTCACACAAAGCTAATTAAATCAAATAAAAGTAAAATACATTCTACAAAGCTAATTGAATCAAATTAAAAGTCAAAACACATTTTAAACAAAGCCTTTTAAATCAAATGAAAGTCAAAACACATTCGAAAAAAGTTTTTAATTTAAATTAAAATCAAAACATTCAAATAAAGCTATATAAATCAAATGAAAGTGAAATACATTCTACAAAGCAAATTAAATCAAATGAAAGTCAAACACATTCAAACAAAGCTATTTGAATCAAATGAAAGTAAAATACATTCTACAAAGCTAATTGGATCAAATGAAAGTCAAACACATTCAAACTAAGCTTTAAATCAAATGGAAGTCAAATACATTCTCTAAAGCTGATTGAATTAAATGAAAGTCAATCACATTCCTACAAAGCTATTTGAATCAAATGAAAGTCAAATACGTTCTACAAAGCTAATTGTATCAAATGAAAGTCAAACACATTCAAACAAAGTTATTTAAATCAAATGGAAGTGAAATGCATTCTACAAAGCTAATTGAATCAAATGAAAGTAAACACATTCATACAAAGCTATTTGAATCAAACGAAAGTCAAATACATTCTACGAAGCTAATTGAATCAATGAAAGTCAAACACATTCAAACAAAACTAATTGAATCAAATGAAAGTCAAACACATTCAAATAATGCCTTTTAAATCAAATGAAAGTCAAACACATTCAAAAAAAGCTTTTTAATTTAAATGAAAGTCAAACACATTCAAACAAAGGAATATACATCAAATGAAAGTGAAATGCATTCTACAAAGCAAATTGAATCAAATGAAAGTCAAACACATTCAAACAAAGCTATTTGAATCAAATGAAAGTCAAATACATTCTACGAAGCTAATTCAATCAATGAAAGTCAAACACATTCAAACAAAGCTATTTAAATCAAATGGAAGTTAAATACATTCTATAAAGCTGATTGAATTAAATGAAAGTCAATCACATTCCTACAAAGCTATTTGAATCAAATGAAAGTCAAATACGTTCTACAAAGCTAATTGTATCAAATGAAAGTCAAACACATTCAAACAAAGTTATTTAAATCAAATGGAAGTGAAATGCATTCTATAAAGCTAATTGAATCAAATGAAAGTTAAACACATTCAAACAACGCTATTTGAATCAAACGAAAGTCAAATACATTCTACGAAGCTAATTGAATCAATGAAAGTCAAACACATTCAAACAAAACTAATTGAATCAAATGAAAGTCAAACACATTCAAACAATGCCTTTTAAATCAAATGAAAGTCAAACACATTCAAAAAAAGCTTTTTAATTTAAATGAAAGTCAAACACATTCAAACAAAGGAATATAACCTAAATGAAAGTGAAATGCATTCTACAAAACAAATTGAATCAAAAGAAAGTCAAACACATTCAAAACAAAGCTATTTGAATCAAATGAAAGTCAAATACATTCTACAAAGCAAATTGAATCAAATGAAAGTCAAACACATTCAAACAAAGCTATTTGAATCAAATGACAGTAAAATACATTTACAAAGCTAGTTGAATCAAATGAAAGTCAAACACATTCAAACAAAGCTAATTGAAATCAAATGAAAGTCCAAACATATTCCAACAAAGCTATTTTAATCAAATGAATGTCAAATACGTTCAACAAAGCTAATTGAATCAAATTAAAAGTCAAACACATTTAAACAAAGCCTTTTAAAATCAAATGAAAGTCAAACACATTCAAAAAAAAGCTTTTTTTAATTTAAATGAAAGTCAAACACATTCAAACAAAGGTATATAAATCAAATGAAAGTGAAATGCATTCAGCAAAGCAAATTGAATCAAAAGAAAGTCAAACACATTCAAAAAAAGCTTTTTAATTTAAATTAAAATCAAAAACACATTCAAACAAAGCTATATAAATAAAATGAAAGTGAAATGCCTTCTACAAAAGCAAAATAAATCAAATGAAAGTCAAACACATTCAAACAAAAGCTATTTGAATCAAATGAAAGTAAAATACATTCTACAAAGCTAATTGGATCAAATGAAAGTCAAAACACATTCAAAACAAAGCTATTTAAATCAAATGGAAGTCAAATACATTCTACAAAGCTGATTGAATTAAATGAAAGTCAATCACATTCCTACAAAGCTATTTGAATCAAATGAAAGTCAAATACGTTCTACAAAGCTAATTGTATCAAATGAAAGTCAAACACATTCAAACAAAGTTATTTAAATCAAATGGAAGTGAAATGCATTCTACAAAGCTAATTGAATCAAAATGAAAGTTAAACACATTCAAACAACGCTATTTTAAATCAAACGAAAGTCAAAATACATTCTACGAAGCTAATTGAATCAATGAAAGTCAAACACATTCAAACAAAAACTAATTGAATCAAATGAAAGTCAAAACACATTCAAACAATGCCTTTTAAATCAACTGAAAGTCAAACGCATTCAAAAAAAGCTTTTTAATTTAAATGAAAGTCAAACACATTCAAACAAAGGAATATAAATCAAATGAAAGTGAAATGCATTCAACAAAGCAAATTGAATTCAAATGAAAGTTAAACACATTCAAACAAAGCTATTTGAATCAAATGAAAGTCAAACATATTCCAACAAAGCTATTTTAATCAAATGAATGTCAAATACATTCAACAAAGCTAATTGAATCAAATTATAAGTCAAAACACATTAAAACAAAGCCTTTTAAATCAAAATGAAAGTCAAACACATTTCAAAAAAAGCTTTTTTAATTTAAATTAAAATCAAAACACATTCAAACAAAGCTATATAAATAAAAATGAAAGTGAAATGCATTCTACAAAGCAAATTAAATCAAATGAAAGTCAAACACATTCAAACAAAGCTATTTGAATCAAATGAAAGTAAAATACATTCTACAAAGCTAATTGAATCAAATGAAAGTTAAACACATTTAAACAACCCTATTTGAATCAAATGAAAGTCAAATACGTTCTACAAAGCTAATTGTATCAAATTAAAGTCAAACACATTCAAACAAAGTTATTTAAATCAAATGAAGTGAAATGCATTCTACAAAGCTAATTGAATCAAAATGAAAGTTAAACACATTCAAACAACGCTATTTGAATCAAATGAAAGTCAAATACATTCTACTTAAGCTAATTGAATCAAATGAAAGTCAAACACATTCAAACAAAGCTATTTGAATCAAATGACAGTCAAATACATTTTACAATGCTAGTTGAATCAAATGAAAGTCAAACACATTCAAAACAAAGCTAATTGAATCAAATGAAAGTCAAAACATATTCAAACAAAGCTATTTAAATCAAATGGAAGTCAAATATATTCTACAAAGCTGATTATATTAAATGAAAGTCAATCACATTCCTACAAAGCTATTTGAATCAAATGAAAGTCAAATACGTTCTACAAAGCTAATTGTATCAAATGAAAGTCAAACACATTCAAACAAAGTTATTTAAATCAAATGTAAGTGAAATGCATTCTACAAAGCTAATTGAATCAAATCAAAGTTAAACACATTCAAACAACGCTATTTGAATCAAATGAAAGTCAAATACATTCTACTAAGCTAATTGAATCAAATGAAAGTCAAACACATTCAAACAAAGCTATTTGAATCAAATGACAGTCAAATACATTTTACAATGCTAGTTGAATCAAATGAAAGTCAAACACATTCAAACAAAGCTAATTGAATCAAATGAAAGTCAAACGCATTCAAACAAAGTTATTTAAATCAAATGAAAGTCAAATGCATTCACACAAAGCTAATTAAATCAAATAAAAAGTAAAATTACATTCTACAAAGCTAATTGAATCAAATTAAAAGTCAAACACATTTAAACAAAGCCTTTTAAATCAAATGAAAGTCAAACACATTCTGACCAATGTGGTCAAAGTTCTAATGATTGTAATGATCCAAGTGGTCATGGTGAGGTCCAAATTCAAGGCAATGCGAAGGCCTTATTTCTGTCCAAATCATTTTCTTAATCCTTTGCACGGTTTTTTGTTCGAATGTTTTTACAAGGGGTTGCACTTCACTTAGTGTAATTAACCTTGTAGAAGGTATCTAGCAAGTGACGGTTTTCCAAGCTCCAAATACATGTTTAATGGGCGTCGGTTACAAGCTGATTTGGAGGCAGTTTGGGCGTGATTCATGCTAGCCGTTTGTAAGTTACTTGGACTGATTGAAGTGGAGTGATTCGTGGCACTTGTTGGCGTAAATTATGGAGTTTGTTGGCTGAACATTGCACCTCATTATTTGGGGGTTATGAAGAATAAAGAGGCGTGAATCAAGGCATTGAAATGGGAGTTACAAAAGCTTTGAAGAATGGCTGTTTTGGGTGTGTGTTGGAGATGCTCTTTGGATGCTATTTTGGCTGGTCATCTTCCCTTGTTTCAAGCCTAGTCTTTAGGTCTTTTTAATTAGTTTAATTATGTTTTGTAATGGGGTTAAGTGGGACGTGTTTTCTTTTTGTTAATTAAAGTAGGCAAGTGAAAAGGTTGTATTAGTGCTATAAATAGCATACTTTGAATGAATGAAAATCATCCAAGATTATTTGCCTAAAACGTGTGTTTTGTTAATTGAAGTGACTTGAGTTTAGTTTACTTTGTTTTCCAAATTTGAGTATCCGAATTTGAAGAGTGTTTAGTTTTTGGTGAGAGTTCCCAAGATTAGGACTTATAGTTTTATGATTTGGTGAGAGTTCCCTCATCTAGACTATCCCAAGCAAACGAGTGAGAGTTCCTCTTTGCTATATCCTTAGCTTAGGGTGAGAGTTCCCCTAACTAAACTGATCACTTGATAATTGAATCTTAAAAACTTTTGAATCTTTTAACTTATCATTTTTGTAACAAGGTTTTCTCATCTTGTTTACACATCATTTGGCGCGTCAGATAGGGGGAAAAATTTTCTTAAATTTTCCAAAGGGGTCGAATACCTACATACCATGGGAGAAAATCAAGACTTGAGGACAGCTTTGGAAGCTCTTAATCGATCCATTGCTAGTCAGGAAAGGTTGGCCCAAACCAATGCCAATCTACAAGGGAACCTTGCTGCCTTGATGGCAAGGCTCATCAACGAGCAAGATAGGAGAGATCAAGGTGAAGACCCTCCACCTAGGAGGGAGGATAGGAGTCTCAAAGTGGACGTTCCTGCCTTTGATGGACACTTGATCCGAAGAAGTACTTGGAGTGGGAGAAATCCTTGGAAAGGTACTTTGAGTACAAGGACATCCATGAGACGGTTCAACAGTACAAGATAGCCAAAAGTCAAACTGAAGGGCTATGGTGACAGTTGGTTGCAAGGAGAACAAAGGGGGCGTAACCTTAGGGGTAAGGCCCACATTTCCACTTGGGAAAAGCTGAAGAAAAGAATGAGAGATCGTTTCATTCCTCACAATTACAAGCAAAATCAGTATGTGAAGTGGAGTACTCTCCAACAAAATGGCGATTCAGTGGAAGACTATATCAAAGAATTTGATAGGCTTGCCATTGTATGTGAGGTGACTGAAAATGAAGAGCTGAAGTTGGGACGTTTTGTAGCTGGGTTGGATCAAGAGTTACAAGACAAACTTGACGTTACACTAACCTCACGTTTGTGGAAGCTTGCAAACTTGTGACAAAGTTTGATGCTAAAAGGAAAAGGAAGAAAACGCCTACCACTACTCCAGTGGGTACGTAAACCACCCTTCACCTCGAAGGAGGGTTCTTCTTTTAGCAAGCCTAATGAGCCACCTAAGAGGAACACGAAAGACTTCAAGCTTAGTGACATTGTATGTTACAAGTGTGGAGGTAGAGGACATTATAAAAAAGATTGTCCTAATTCAAGAGCCTTAACCATGCAAGAGGTTAAACTCATAGCCACCCAAAGCATCAATTGGGAGGAATTTGAGTCTGAAGAAGAGAAGGAGGTGACCCCGCATGAAAAGGATGAGGAGGAGGACCATTGCTATCCTGAGATGGAGGACAAAACAAACTTGGTGGTTAGGAGAGCTTTGCAAGCTCGTGTGGAGGAACCTTTGGCGCCACAAAGGCAACACATTTTCATCACCAAATGTAAAGTTGGTGACGAGGTATGTGATTTAAATTATTGATGGGGGCAGTGAGGCTAATACTGTGTCGAAAACTTTAGTATCTAAACTGGGTCTTACCACCACTAATCATCCACATCCTTACAAATTGAGTTGGTTAGATTCTAATGCTAGCACTGGGGTTAGAAAGCAATGCATGGTGAATTTTTCGATTGGTTCATATCATGATAGTCAATTGTGTGATGTTGTTTTAATGGATGCTTGTCATATACTTCTTGGTAGACCGTGGCAATCTGATAAAAAATCTATCCATGATGGGTACCATAACACCTACACTATCACTCACCAAGGGAAACAAAAGAAATTGCACCCTTTACCACCCCCACGATTTTCACAACCACAAAAGTCACAAATTTCTTTATTATCTTGTAAAGAATTTGAGAGGGAGTTTGAAGGTGAGGAAGAGATATTCATGTTGTACTCTAAAGAAATCCATGAAAAATTTGTGAGTCAAAATCCTAAACTTGCAAAATTGATTAAGGAGTTTGAGGATGTTTTTTCCTGATGAGTTACCTAAGGGATTACCACCCTTGAGAGGAATTGAGCATCAAATTGATCTCATTCCAGGCGCACCTCTACCAAATAAACCTGCCTATAGATGTAACCCTTTAGAAACTAAGGAGTTGCAAAGACAAATTGAAGAATTGATGGGTATGGGCTATGTGCGTGAATCTATGAGTCCATGTGCAGTTCCTGCTTTGTTGGTTCCTAAAAAGGATGGTACTTGGCGTATGTGCATTGATAGTAGAGCTGTTAACAATATTACTATCAAGTACCGATTTCCAATTCCAAGACTGGATGATATGTTGGACGAATTGAGTGGTTCAAATGTATTTTCAAAAAGTTGATTTGAGAAGTGGTTACCATCAAATTCGTATGAGGGAAGGTGATGAATGGAAGACTGCATTCAAGACAAAGCATGGGTTGTATGAATGGCTCGTGATGCCGTTTGGATTGACCAATGCACCTAGCACGTTCATGAGATTAATGAACGAGGTGTTGAGGCCATTTCTTGGCAAATTCGTGGTGGTGTACCTTGATGATATCCTTATTTACTCTAAAAATAAGGATGAGCATTTAGATCATTTGTTTCAAGTTTTTTCTGTTTTAAGAACGCAAAAATTGTATGGGAAACTTGAGAAATGTGATTTTATGTTATATTGAGGTCACTTTTCTTGGTTACATAGTTTCAGGTAATGGCGTGAAGGTGGATCCTTGCAAGGTTGAAGCAATTCAATCATGGCCTAGTCCGAAAACACTCACGGAGGTCCGTTCTTTCCATGGCCTAGCTTCTTTCTATAGAAGATTTATCAAGAATTTTAGCACACTCATGGCTCCTATAACTGAGTGTACTAAAAAGGGGACGTTTGAATGGACTGCACAAGCTCAAAAGGCCTTTGAGGAAGTCAAGGAGAAAATGTGCAACACTCCTATTCTTGCACTCCCTGATTTTTCCAAACCATTTGAAGTTGAGTGTGACGCAAGTGGGAAGGGGATTGGGGCAGTTTTGATTCAAGAAGGGCGTCCAATTGCTTATTTCAGTGAAAAGTTGAGTCAAGGCAAGTTGAATTATTCCACCTATGATAAAGAGTTCTATGCTATGGTACGAGCTCTAGATCATTGGTCACATTACTTGAGACCACAACCGTTCATATTGCATTCGGACCATGAATCTTTAAGGTTCATCCATGGCCAAAAGAAGTTGAATTCAAGACATGCTAAATGGGTTGAATTCTTGCAAACCTTTAACTTTTCCTCTAAATACAAGAGTGGAAAGGCTAATGTTGTTGCGGATGCCTTATCTAGGAGGCATAATTTGCTTGGAGTTGTCGAAGCAAAGGTTCTTGGGTTTGATTTGATCAAAGCATACTACAAGGAGGATGGCGATTTCAATGGAATAATACAGAAATGTGTCCATGGAGTATATGACTTATTTTCCTTACATGATGGTTTTCTTTTTAAGGGAAATCGGTTATGCATTCCTAAATGTCCAATTAGAAGCTTGTTGATTCATGAGGCTCATGGAGGAGGTCTAGCTGGTCACGTGGGGATTCAAAAAACAATGGAGCTTCTTCAAGCTCACTTTTATTGGCCGAAAATGTTAGCCACGGTTCATCATGTGGTTAGTCGTTGTTCTACTTGTCAAAGGGCCAAGATGGTGTTTCACAAAGGTCTCTACAAGCCTTTGCCAGTTCCGGAAAGACCTTGGGAGGATGTGAGCATGGATTTCATTGTGGCTTTACCTAGAACTCAAAGGGGTAAAGACTCAATCATGGTGGTTGTTGATCGGTTTTCGAAAATGGCTCATTTCATTCCTTGTCACAAGACCGAAGATGCTATGAAAGTGGCTAAGTTTATACTTTGAAGACGTGGTTCGTTTTCATGGGGTGCCACGCACCATTGTGTCCGATCGTGATACAAAATTTCTTAGTCATTTTTGGAAATCAATATGGCGCCTAATGGGAACAAAGCTTCTGTTTTCTACTTCACACCATCCACAAACCGATGGTCAAACTGAAGTGGTGAATAGAATTCTGGGTTCTTTGCTTAGGACCTTGGTTAGTAAGAGTGCTAAGGATTCGGATGTCAAGCTAGCTCATGCCGAGTTTGCTTACAATCGGACTCCTAGTGCTACTACAAAGTACTCTCCTTTTGAAGTGGTATATGGTGTAAATCCTTATGTTCCTATTGATCTCATAGCTTTTCCACAAGACAAGTTCGTTCATGGTGGAGCTAAGGAGCAAGCCGAGTTCATGTTAAAGGTCCACAAGGAAGTACGGAAGAACATTGAGAAAGCAAATGAAGTCTACACGAAACAAGCCAACAAGAGGGTGAAAAACGTGAAGCAATTTGAAGTTGGTGACTTAGTGTGGATTTACATGAGAAAAGAGAGGTTTCCTAGCAAAAGAAAGAACAAGCTTATGCCAAGAGCCGAAGGACCGTTTGAAATCGTGGGAAAGATCAATGACAATGCATACAAGGTTGATTTGGGGGGTCAATTTGGTGTCTCAAGCACATTCAACGTTGGGGACCTTGCTCCACACTTTGATGATGACGAATTGAGGGCAATTCCTTTTGAAGAAGAGGAGGATGACCAATGTGGTCAAAGTTCTAATGATTGTAATGATCCAAGTGGTCATGGTGAGGTCCAAATTCAAGGCAATGCGAAGGCCTTATTTCTGTCCAAATCATTTCTTAATCCTTTGCACGGTTTTGGTTCGAATGTTTTTACAAGGGGTTGCACTTCACTTAGTGTAATTAACCTTGTAGAAGGTATCTAGCAAGTGACGGTTTTCCAAGCTCCAAATACATGTTTAATGGGCGTCGGTTACAAGCTGATTTGGAGGCAGTTTGGGCGTGATTCATGCTAGCCGTTTGTAAGTTACTTGGACTGATTGAAGTGGAGTGATTCGTGGCACTTGTTGGCGTAAATTATGGAGTTTGTTGGCTGAACATTGCACCTCATTATTTGGGGGTTATGAAGAATAAAGAGGCGTGAATCAAGGCATTGAAATGGGAGTTACAAAAGCTTGAAGAATGGCTGTTTTGGGCGTGTGTTGGAGATGCTCTTTGGATGCTATTTTGGCTGGTCATCTTCCCTTGTTTCAAGCCTAGTCTTTAGGTCTTTTAATTAGTTTAATTATGTTTTGTAATGGGGTTAAGTGGGACGTGTATTAACCACTCTTTCCCTTAGTTAATTTCCTTTTGGTTATTTCTTTTTGTTAATTAAAGTAGGCAAGTGAAAAGGTTGTATTAGTGCTATAAATAGCATACTTTGAATGAATGAAAATCATCCAAGATTATTTGCCTAAAACGTGTGTTTTGTTAATTGAAGTGACTTGAGTTTAGTTCACTTTGTTTTCCAAATTTGAGTATCCGAATTTGAAGAGTGTTAGTTTTGGTGAGAGTTCCCAAGATTAGGACTTATAGTTTATGATTTGGTGAGAGTTCCCTCATCTAGACTATCCCAAGCAAACGAGTGAGAGTTCCTCTTTGCTATATCCTTAGCTTAGGGTGAGAGTTCCCCTAACTAAACTGATCACTTGATAATTGAATCTTAAAAACTTTTGAATCTTTTAACTTATCATTTTTGTAACAAGGTTTCTCATCTTGTTTACACATCACATTCGAAAAAAAGCTTTTTAATTTAAATTAAAATCAAACACATTCAAACAAAGCTATATAAATCAAATGAAAGTGAAATACATTCTACAAAGCAAATTAAATCAAATGAAAGTCAAACACATTCAAACAAAGCTATTTGAATCAAATGAAAGTAAAATACATTCTACAAAGCTAATTGGATCAAATGAAAGTCAAACACATTCAAACTAAGCTATTTAAATCAAATGGAAGTCAAATACATTCTCTAAAGCTGATTGAATTAAATGAAAGTCAATCACATTCCTACAAAGCTATTTGAATCAAATGAAAGTCAAATACGTTCTACAAAGCTAATTGTATCAAATGAAAGTCAAACACATTCAAACAAAGTTATTTAAATCAAATGGAAGTAAAATGCATTCTACAAAGCTAATTGAATCAAATGAAAGTTAAACACATTCATACAACGCTATTTGAATCAAACGAAAGTCAAATACATTCTACGAAGCTAATTGAATCAATGAAAGTCAAACACATTCAAACAAAACTAATTGAATCAAATGAAAGTCAAACACATTCAAACAATGCCTTTTAAATCAAATGAAAGTCAAACACATTCAAAAAAGCTTTTTAATTTAAATGAAAGTCAAACACATTCAAACAAAGGAATATAAATCAAATGAAAGTGAAATGCATTCTACAAAGCAAATTGAATCAAATGAAAGTCAAACATATTCAAACAAAGCTATTTGAATCAAATGAAAGTCAAATACATTCTACGAAGCTAATTGAATCAATGAAAGTCAAACACATTCAAACAAAGCTATTTAAATCAAATGGAAGTCAAATACATTCTACAAAGCTGATTGAATTAAATGAAAGTCAATCACATTCCTACAAAGCTATTTGAATCAAATGAAAGTCAAATACGTTCTACAAAGCTAATTGTATCAAATGAAAGTCAAACACATTCAAACAAAGTTATTTAAATCAAATGGAAGTGAAATGCATTCTATAAAGCTAATTGAATCAAATGAAAGTTAAACACATTCAAACAACGCTATTTGAATCAAACGAAAGTCAAATACATTCTACGATGCTAATTGAATCAATGAAAGTCAAACACATTCAAACAAAACTAATTGAATCAAATGAAAGTCAAACACATTCAAACAATGCCTTTTAAATCAAATGAAAGTCAAACACATTCAAAAAAAGCTTTTTTAATTTAAATGAAAGTCAAACACATTCAAACAAAGGAATATAAATCAAATGAAAGTGAAATGCATTCTACAAAGCTAATTGAATCAAATGAAAGTTAAACACATTCAAACAACGCTATTTGAATCAAACGAAAGTGAAATACATTCTACGAAGCTAATTGAATCAATGAAAGTCAAACACATTCAAACAAAACTAATTGAATCAAATGAAAGTCAAACACATTCAAACAATGCCTTTTAAATCAAATGAAAGTCAAACACATTCAAAAAAAGCTTTTTAATTTAAATGAAAGTCAAACACATTCAAACAAAGGTATATAAATCAAATGAAAGTGAAATGCATTCTACAAAGCAAATTGAATCAAAAGAAAGTCAAACACATTCAAACAAAGCTATTTGAATCAAATGAAATTTAAATACATTCTACAAAGCAAATTGAATCAAATGAAAGTCAAACACATTCAACAAAGGTATTTGAATCAAATGACAGTAAAATACATTTTACAAAGCTAGTTGAATCAAATGAAAGTCAAACACATTCAAACAAAGCTAATTGAATCAAATGAAAGTCAAACATATTCCAACAAAGCTATTTTAATCAAATGAATGTCAAATACGTTCAACAAAGCTAATTGAATCAAATTAAAAGTCAAACACATTCAAACAATGCCTTTTAAATCAAATGAAAGTCAAACACATTCAAAAAAAGCTTTTTAATTTAAATGAAAGTCAAACACATTCAAACAAAGGAATATAAATCAAATGAAAGTGAAATGCATTCTACAAAGCAAATTGAATCAAATGAAAGTCAAACATATTCAAACAAAGCTATTTGAATCAAATGAAAGTCAAATACATTCTACGAAGCTAATTGAATCAATGAAAGTCAAACACATTCAAACAAAGCTATTTAAATCAAATGGAAGTCAAATACATTCTACAAAGCTGATTGAATTAAATGAAAGTCAATCACATTCCTACAAAGCTATTTGAATCAAATGAAAGTCAAATACGTTCTACAAAGCTAATTGTATCAAATGAAAGTCAAACACATTCAAACAAAGTTATTTAAATCAAATGGAAGTGAAATGCATTCTACAAAGCTAATTGAATCAAATGAAAGTTAAACACATTCAAACAACGCTATTTGAATCAAACGAAAGTGAAATACATTCTACGAAGCTAATTGAATCAATGAAAGTCAAACACATTCAAACAAAACTAATTGAATCAAATGAAAGTCAAACACATTCAAACAATGCCTTTTAAATCAAATGAAAGTCAAACACATTCAAAAAAAGCTTTTTAATTTAAATGAAAGTCAAACACATTCAAACAAAGGTATATAAATCAAATGAAAGTGAAATGCATTCTACAAAGCAAATTAAATCAAATGAAAGTCAAACACATTCAAACAAAGCTATTTGAATCAAATGAAATTTAAATACATTCTACAAAGCAAATTGAATCAAATGAAAGTCAAACACATTCAACAAAAGGTATTTGAATCAAATGACAGTAAAATACATTTTACAAAGCTAGTTAAATCAAATGAAAGTCAAACACATTCAAACAAAGCTAATTGAATCAAATGAAAGTCAAACATATTCCAACAAAGCTATTTTAATCAAATGAATGTCAAATACGTTCAACAAAGCTAATTGAATCAAATTAAAAGTCAAACACATTTAAACAATGCCTTTTAAATCAAATGAAAGTCAAACACATTCAAAAAAAGCTTTTAAATTTAAATTAAAATCAAAACACATTCAAACAAAGCTATATAAATAAAATGAAAGTGAAATGCATTCTACAAAGCAAATTAAATCAAATGAAAGTCAAACACATTCAAACAAAGCTATTTGAATCAAATGAAAGTAAAATACATTCTACAAAGCTAATTGGATCAAATGAAAGTCAAACACATTCAAACAAAGCTATTTAAATCAAATGGAAGTCAAATACATTCTACAAAGCTGATTGAATTAAATGAAAGTCAATCACATTCCTACAAAGCTATTTGAATCAAATGAAAGTCAAATACGTTCTACAAAGCTAATTGTATCAAATGAAAGTCAAACACATTCAAACAAAGTTATTTAAATCAAATGGAAGTGAAATGCATTCTACAAAGCTAATTGAATCAAATGAAAGTTAAACACATTCAAACAACGCTATTTGAATCAAACGAAAGTCAAATACATTCTACGAAGCTAATTGAATCAATGAAAGTCAAACACATTCAAACAAAACTAATTGAATCAAATGAAAGTCAAACACATTCAAACAATGCCTTTTAAATCAAATGAAAGTCAAACACATTCAAAAAAAGCTTTTTAGTTTAAATTAAAATCGAACACATTCAAACAAAGCTATATAAATCAAATGAAAGTGAAATACATTCTACAAAGCAAATTAAATCAAATGAAAGTCAAACACATTCAAACAAAGCTATTTGAATCAAATGAAAGTAAAATACATTCTACAAAGCTAATTGGATAAAATGAAAGTCAAACACATTCAAACAAAGCTATTTAAATCAAATGGAAGTCAAATACATTCTACAAAGCTGATTGAATCAAATGAAAGTCAATCACATTCCTACAAAGCTATTTGAATCAAATAAAAGTCAAATACGTTCTACAAAGCTAATTGTATCAAATGAAAGTCAAACACATTCAAACAAAGTTATTTAAATCAAATGAAAGTGAAATGCATTCAACAAAGCAAATTGAATCAAAAGAAAGTCAAACACATTCAAACAAAGCTATTTGAATCAAATGAAAGTCAAATACATTCTACAAAGCAAATTGAATCAAATGAAAGTCAAACATATTCAAACAAAGCTATTTGAATCAAAATGACCGTAAAATACATTTTACAAAGCTAGTTGAATCAAATGAAAGTCAAACACATTCAAACAAAGCTAATTGAATCAAATGAAAGTCAAACATATTCCAACAAAGCTATTTTAATCAAATGAATGTCAAATACGTTCAACAAAGCTAATTGAATCAAATTAAAAGTCAAACACATTTAAACAAAGCATTTTTAAATCAAATGAAAATCAAACACATTCAAAAAAAGCTTTTTAATTTAAATTAAAATCAAACACATTCAAACAAAGCTATATAAATAAAATAAAAGTGAAATGCATTCTACAAAGGAAAATAATTCAAATGAAAGTCAAACACATTCAAACAAAGCTATTTGAATCAAATGAAAGTAAAATACATTCTACAAAGCTAATTGGATCAAATGAAAGTCAAACACATTCAAACAAAGCTATTTAAATCAAATGGAAGTCAAATACATTCTACAAAGCTGATTGAATTAAATGAAAGTCAATCACATTCCTACAAAGCTATTTGAATCAAATGAAAGTGAAATACGTTCTACAAAGCTAATTGTATCAAATGAAAGTCAAACACATTCAAACAAAGTTATTTAAATCAAATGGAAGTGAAATGCATTCTACAAAGCTAATTGAATCAAATGAAAGTTAAACACATTCAAACAACGCTATTTGAATCAAACGAAAGTCAAATACATTCTACGAAGCTAATTGAATCAATGAAAGTCAAACACATTCAAACAAAACTAATTGAATCAAATGAAAGTCAAACACATTCAAACAATGCCTTTTAAATCAAATGAAAGTCAAACACATTCAAAAAAAGCTTTTTAATTTAAATTAAAATCAAACACATTCAAACAAAGCTATATAAATCTAATGAAAGTGAAATACATTCTACAAAGCAAATTAAATCAAATGAAAGTCAAACACATTCAAACAAAGCTATTTGAATCAAATGAAAGTAAAATACATTCTACAAAGCTAATTGGATAAAATGAAAGTCAAACACATTCAAACAAAGCTATTTAAATCAAATGGAAGTCAAATACATTCTACAAAGCTGATTGAATTAAATGAAAGTCAATCACATTCCTACAAAGCTATTTGAATCAAATGAAAGTCAAATACGTTCTACAAAGCTAATTGTATCAAATGAAAGTCAAACACATTCAAACAAAGTTATTTAAATCAAATGGAAGTGAAATGCATTCTACAAAGCTAATTGAATCAAATGAAAGTTAAACACATTCAAACAACGCTATTTGAATCAAACGAAAGTCAAATACATTCTACGAAGCTAATTGAATCAATGAAAGTCAAACACATTCAAACAAAACTAATTGAATCAAATGAAAGTCAAACACATTCAAACAATGCCTTTTAAATCAAATGAAAGTCAAACACATTCAAAAAAAGCTTTTTAATTTAAATTAAAATCAAACACATTCAAACAAAGCTATATAAATAAAATGAAAGTGAAATGCATTCTACAAAAGCAAATTAAATCAAATGAAAGTCAAACACATTCAAACAAAGCTATTTGAATCAAATGAAAGTAAAATACATTCTACAAAGCTAATTGGATCAAATGAAAGTCAAACACATTCAAATAAAGCTATTTAAATCAAATGGAAGTCAAATACATTCTACAAAGCTGATTGAATTAAATGAAAGTCAATCACATTCCTACAAAGCTATTTGAATCAAATGAAAGTGAACTACGTTCTACAAAGCTAATTGTATCAAATGAAAGTCAAACACATTCAAACAAAGTTATTTAGATCAAATGGAAGTGAAATGCATTCTACAAAGCTAATTGAATCAAATGAAAGTTAAACACATTCAAACAACGCTATTTGAATCAAATGAAAGTTAAATACATTCTACTAAGCTAATTGAATCAAATGAAAGTCAAACACATTCAAACAAAGCTATTTGAATCAAATGACAGTCAAATACATTTTACAATGCTAGTTGAATCAAATGAAAGTCAAACACATTCAAACAAAGCTAATTGAATCAAATGAAAGTCAAACGCATTCAAACAAAGTTATTTAAATCAAATGAAAGTCAAATGCATTCACAACAAAGCTAATTAAATCAAATAAAAGTAAAATACATTCTACAAAGCTAATTGAATCAAATTAAAAGTCAAACACATTTAAACAAAGCCTTTTAAATCAAATGAAAGTCAAAACACATTCAAAAAAAAGTTTTTTTAATTTAAATTAAAATCAAACACATTCAAACAAAGCTATATAAATCAAATGAAAGTGAAATACATTCTACAACGCAAATTAAATCAAATGAAAGTCAAACACATTCAAACAAAGCTATTTGAATCAAATGAAAGTAAAATACATTCTACAAAGCTAATTGGATCAAATGAAAGTCAAACACATTCAAACAAAGCTATTTAAATCAAATGGAAGTCAAATACATTCTACAAAGCTGATTGAATTAAATGAAAGTCAATCACATTCCTACAAAGCTATTTGAATCAAATGAAAGTCAAATACGTTCTACAAAGCTAATTGTATCAAATGAAAGTCAAACAAATTCAAACAAAGTTATTTAAATCAAATGGAAGTGAAATGCATTCTACAAAGCTAATTGAATCAAATGAAAGTTAAACACATTCAAACAACGCTATTTGAATCAAACGAAAGTCAAATACATTCTACGAAGCTAATTGAATCAATGAAAGTCAAACACATTCAAACAAAACTAATTGAATCAAATGAAAGTCAAACACATTCAAACAATGCCTTTTAAATCAAATGAAAGTCAAACACATTCAAAAAAAGCTTTTTAATTTAAATTAAAAATCAAACACATTCAAACAAAGCTATATAAATCTAATGAAAGTGAAATACATTCTACAAAGCAAATTAAATCAAATGAAAGTCAAAACACATTCAAACAAAGCTATTTGAATCAAATGAAAGTAAAATACATTCTACAAAGCTAATTGGATAAAATGAAAGTCAAACACATTCAAACAAAAGCTATTTAAATCAAATGGAAGTCAAATACATTCTACAAAGCTGATTGAATTAAATGAAAGTCAATCACATTCCTACAAAGCTATTTGAATCAAATGAAAGTCAAATACGTTCTACAAAGCTAATTGTATCAAATGAAAGTCAAACACATTAAAACAAAGTTATTTAAATCAAATGGAAGTGAAATGCATTCTACAAAGCTAATTGAATCAAATGAAAGTTAAACACATTCAAACAACGCTATTTGAATCAAACGAAAGTCAAATACATTCTACGAAGCTAATTGAATCAATGAAAGTCAAACACATTCAAACAAAACTAATTGAATCAAATGAAAGTCAAACACATTCAAACAATGCCTTTTAAATCAAATGAAAGTCAAACACATTCAAAAAAAAGCTTTTTAATTTAAAATTAAAATCAAACACATTCAAACAAAGCTATATAAATAAAATGAAAGTGAAATGCATTCTACAAAGCAAATTAAATCAAATGAAAGTCAAACACATTCAAACAAAGCTATTTGAATCAAATGAAAGTAAAATACATTCTACAAAGCTAATTGGATCAAATGAAAGTCAAACACATTCAAATAAAGCTATTTAAATCAAATGGAAGTCAAATACATTCTACAAAGCTGATTGAATTAAATGAAAGTCAATCACATTCCTACAAAGCTATTTGAATCAAATGAAAGTGAACTACGTTCTACAAAGCTAATTGTATCAAATGAAAGTCAAACACATTCAATCAAAGTTATTTAAATCAAATGGAAGTGAAATGCATTCTACAAAGCTAATTGAATCAAATGAAAGTTAAACACATTCAAACAACGCTATTTGAATCAAACGAAAGTCAAATACATTCTACGAAGCTAATTGAATCAATGAAAGTCAAACACATTCAAACAAAACTAATTGAATCAAATGAAAGTCAAACACATTCAAACAATGCCTTTTAAATCAAATGAAAGTCAAACACATTCAAAAAAAAGCTTTTTAATTTAAATTAAAATCAAACACATTCAAACAAAGCTATATAAATCTAATGAAAGTGAAATACATTCTACAAAGCAAATTAAATCAAATGAAAGTCAAAACACATTCAAACAAAGCTATTTGAATCAAATGAAAGTAAAATACATTCTACAAAGCTAATTGGATAAAATGAAAGTCAAACACATTCAAACAAAGCTATTTAAATCAAATGGAAGTCAAATACATTCTACAAAGCTGATTGAATTAAATGAAAGTCAATCACATTCCTACAAAGCTATTTGAATTAAATGAAAGTCAAATACGTTCTACAAAGCTAATTGTATCAAATGAAAGTCAAACACATTCAAACAAAGTTATTTAAATCAAATGGAAGTGAAATGCATTCTACAAAGCTAATTGAATCAAATGAAAGTTAAACACATTCAAACAACGCTATTTGAATCAAACGAAAGTCAAATACATTCTACGAAGCTAATTGAATCAATGAAAGTCAAACACATTCAAACAAAACTAATTGAATCAAATGAAAGTCAAACACATTCAAACAATGCCTTTTAAATCAAATGAAAGTCAAACACATTCAAAAAAAGCTTTTTAATTTAAATTAAAATCAAAACACATTCAAACAAAGCTATATAAATAAAATGAAAGTGAAATGCATTCTACAAAAGCAAATTAAATCAAATGAAAGTCAAACACATTCAAACAAAGCTATTTGAATCAAATGAAAGTAAAATACATTCTACAAAGCTAATTGGATCAAATGAAAGTCAAACACATTCAAATAAAGCTATTTAAATCAAATGGAAGTCAAATACATTCTACAAAGCTGATTGAATTAAATGAAAGTCAATCACATTCCTACAAAGCTATTTGAATCAAATGAAAGTGAACTACGTTCTACAAAGCTAATTGTATCAAATGAAAGTCAAACACATTCAAACAAAGTTATTTAAATCAAATGGAAGTGAAATGCATTCTACAAAGCTAATTGAATCAAATGAAAGTTAAACACATTCAAACAACGCTATTTGAATCAAACGAAAGTCAAATACATTCTACGAAGCTAATTGAATCAATGAAAGTCAAACACATTCAAACAAAACTAATTGAATCAAATGAAAGTCAAACACATTCAAACAATGCCTTTTAAATCAAATGAAAGTCAAACACATTCAAAAAAAAGCTTTTTAATTTAAATTAAAATCAAACACATTCAAACAAAGCTATATAAATCAAATGAAAGTGAAATACATTCTACAAAGCAAATTAAATCAAATGAAAGTCAAAACACATTCAAACAAAGCTATTTGAATCAAATGAAAGTAAAATACATTCTACAAAGCTAATTGGATAAAATGAAAGTCAAACACATTCAAACAAAGCTATTTAAATCAAATGGAAGTCAAATACATTCTACAAAGCTGATTGAATTAAATGAAAGTCAATCACATTCCTACAAAGCTATTTGAATCAAATGAAAGTCAAATACGTTCTACAAAGCTAATTGTATCAAATGAAAGTCAAACACATTCAAACAAAGTTATTTAAATCAAATGGAAGTGAAATGCATTCTACAAAGCTAATTGAATCAAATGAAAGTAAAACACATTCAAACAACGCTATTTGAATCAAATGAACGTCAAATACATTCAAACAAAGCTAATTGAATCAAATGAAAGTCAAAACACATTCAAACAAAGCTAATTGAATCAAATGAAAGTCAAACATATTCCAACAAAGCTATTTTAATCAAATGAATGTCAAATACGTTCAACAAAGCTAATTGAATCAAATTAAAAGTCAAACACATTAAAACAAAGCCTTTTAAATCAAATGAAAGTCAAACACATTCAAAAAAAGCTTTTTAATTTAAATGAAAGTCAAACACATTCAAACAAAGGTATATAAATCAAATGAAAGTGAAATGCATTCAACAAAGCAAATTGAATCAAAAGAAAGTCAAACACATTCAAACAAAGCTATTTGAATCAAATGAAAGTCAAATACATTCTACAAAGCAAATTGAATCAAATGAAAGTCAAACACATTCAAACAAAGCTATTTGAATCAAATGACAGTAAAATACATTTTACAAAGCTAGTTGAATCAAATGAAAGTCAAACACATTCAAACAAAGCTAATTGAATCAAATGAAAGTCAAACATATTCCAACAAAGCTATTTTAATCAAATGAATGTCAAATACGTTCAACAAAGCTAATTGAATCAAATTAAAAGTCAAACACATTTAAACAAAGCCTTATAAATCAAATGAAAATCAAACACATTCAAAAAAAGCTTTTTAATTTAAATTAAAATCAAACACATTCAAACAAAGCTATATAAATTAAATAAAAGTGAAATGCATTCTACAAAGGAAAATAATTCAAATGAAAGTCAAACACATTCAAACAAAGCTATTTGAATCAAATGAAAGTAAAATACATTCTACAAAGCTAATTAGATCAAATGAAAGTCAAACACATTCAAACAAAGCTATTTAAATCAAATGGAAGTTAAAATACATTCTACAAAGCTGATTGAATTAAATGAAAGTCAATCACATTCCTACAAAGCTATTTGAATCAAATGAAAGTCAAATACGTTCTACAAAAGCTAATTGTATCAAATGAAAGTCAAACACATTCAAACAAAGTTATTTAAATCAAATGGAAGTGAAATGCATTATACGAAGCTAATTGAATCAAATGAAAGTTAAACACATTCAAACAACGCTATTTGAATCAAATGAAAGTTAAATACATTCTACTAAGCTAATTGAATCAAATGAAAGTCAAACACATTCAAACAAAGCTATTTGAATCAAATGACAGTCAAATACATTTTACAATGCTAGTTGAATCAAATGAAAGTCAAACACATTCAAACAAAGCTAATTGAATCAAATGAAAGTCAAACGCATTCAAACAAAGTTATTTAAATCAAATGAAAGTCAAATGCATTCACACAAAGCTAATTAAATCAAATAAAAGTAAAATACATTCTACAAAGCTAATTGAATCAAATTAAAAGTCAAACACATTTAAACAAAGCCTTTTAAATCAAATGAAAGTCAAAACACATTCAAACAATGCCTTTTTAATCAAATGAAAGTCAAACACATTCAAAAAAAGCTTTTTAATTTAAATTGAAATCAAACACATTCAAACAAAGCTATATAAATAAAATGAAAGTGAAATGCATTCTACAAAGCAAATTAAATCAAATGAAAGTCAAACACATTCAAAACAAAGCTATTTGAATCAAATGAAAGTAAAATACATTCTACAAAGCTAATTGGATTCAAATGAAAGTCAAACACATTCAAATAAAGCTATTTAAATCAAATGGAAGTCAAATACATTCTACAAAGCTGATTGAATTAAATGAAAGTCAATCACATTCCTACAAAGCTATTTGAATCAAATGAAAGTGAAATACGTTCTACAAAGCTAATTGTATCAAATGAAAGTCAAACACATTCAAACAAAGTTATTTAAATCAAATGGAAGTGAAATGCATTCTACAAAAGCTAATTGAATCAAATGAAAGTTAAACACATTCAAACAACGCTATTTGAATCAAACGAAAGTCAAATACATTCTACGAAGCTAATTGAATCAATGAAAGTCAAACACATTCAAACAAAACTAATTGAATCAAATGAAAGTCAAACACATTCAAACAATGCCTTTTAAATCAAATGAAAGTCAAACACATTCAAAAAAAAGCTTTTTAATTTAAATTAAAATCAAACACATTCAAACAAAGCTATATAAATCAAATGAAAGTGAAATACATTCTACAACGCAAATTAAATCAAATGAAAGTCAAACACATTCAAACAAAGCTATTTGAATCAAATGAAAGTAAAATACATTCTACAAAGCTAATTGGATCAAATGAAAGTCAAACACATTCAAACAAAGCTATTTAAATCAGATGGAAGTCAAATACATTCTACAAAGCTGATTGAATTAAATGAAAGTCAATCACATTCCTACAAAGCTATTTGAATCAAATGAAAGTCAAATACGTTCTACAAAGCTAATTGTATCAAATGAAAGTCAAACACATTCAAACAAAGTTATTTAAATCAAATGGAAGTGAAATGCATTCTACAAAGCTAATTGAATCAAATGAAATTTAAACACATTCAAACAACGCTATTTGAATCAAACGAAAGTCAAATACATTCTACGATGCTAATTGAATCAATGAAAGTCAAAACACATTCAAACAAAACTAATTGAATCAAATGAAAGTCAAACACATTCAAACAATGCCTTTTAAATCAAATGAAAGGTCAAACACATTCAAAAAAAGCTTTTTAATTTAAATGAAAGTCAAACACATTCAAAACAAAGGTATATAAATCAAATGAAAGTGAAATGCATTCTACAAAGCAAATTGAATCAAAAGAAAGTCAACACATTCAAACAAAGCTATTTGAATCAAATGAAAGTCAAATACATTCTACAAAGCAAATTGAATAAAATGAAAGCCAAACACATTCAAACAAAGCTATTTGAATTAAATGAAAGTCAAATACATTTCTACGAAGCTAATTGAATCAATGAAAGTCAAAACACATGCAAACAAAGCTAATTGAATCAAATGAAAGTCACACACATTCAAAACAATGCCTTTAAAATCAAATGAAAGTCAAACACCTTCAAACAAATCTTTCGAATCAAATGAAAGTCAAATACATTCTACAAAGGTAATTGAATCAAATGAAAGTCAAACACATTCAAACAAAGCTATTTGAATCAAATAAAAAGTAAAACACATTCAAACAAAGTTATTTAAATCAAATGAAAGTGAAATGCATTCTACAAAGCTAATTGAATCAAATGAAAGTCAAACAAATTCATACAAAGCCTTTTAAATCAAATGAATGTCAAACACATTCAAAAAAAGCTTTTTAATTTAAATGAAAGTCAAACACATTCAAACAAAGGTATATAATCAAATGAGAAGTGAAATGCATTCTACCAAAGCAAATAGAATCAATGAAAGTCAAACACATGCAAACAAAGCTAATTGAATTCAAATGAAAGTCACACACATTCAAACAATGCCTTTTAAATCAAATGAAAGTCAAACACCTTCAAACAAATCTTTCGAATCAAATGAAAGTCAAATACATTCACAAAGGTAATTGAATCAAATGAAAGTCAAACACATTCAAACAAAGCTATTTGAATCAAATAAAAGTAAAACACATTCAAAAAAAGTTATTTAAATCAAATGAAAAGTGAAAATGCATTCTACAAAGCTAATAAATCAAATGAAAGTCAAAACAAATTCATAAAGCCTTTAAATCAAATGAATGTCAAACACATCAAAAAAAGCTTTTTATTTAAATAAAGTCAAAAAAAAAAAAAAAAAAAAAAAAAAAAAAAAAATTGAATCAAATGAAAGTAAAACATTCAAACAAAGCTAATTGAATCAAGTGAAAGTAAAACACTTTCAAACAATGCTACTTGAATAAATGAAAGTAAATAAATTCTACAAAGCTAATTGAATTAAATGAAAGTCAAACACATTCAAACAAAGCTATTTGAATAAATGAAAGTCAAACACATTCAAACAAAGCTATTTGAATCAAATGAAAGTCAAATACATTCTACAAAGCTATTTGAATCAAATGAAAGTCAAATACATTTACAAATCTATTTGAATCAAATGAAGTCAAAATACATTCAAAAAAGCAAATTAAATCAAATAAAAGTCAAATACATTCTACAAACTAATTGAATCAAATGAAAGTTCAAACACATTCAAACAAAAGCTATTTGAATCAAATGAAAGTCAAATACATTCTACAAAGCAAATTGAATCAAATGAAAGTCAAAACACATTCAAACAAAGCTATTTGAATCAAATGAAAGTAAAATACATTCTACAAAGCTAGTTGAATCAAATGAAAGTCAAACACATTCAAACAAAGCTAATTGAATCAAATGAAAGTCAAATACAGTATCTAACAGAATGCTAATTGAATCAATGAAAGTCAAACACATTCAAACAAAACTAATCGAATCAAATGAAAGTCAAACACATTTTAAACAATGCCTTTTAGATCAAATGAAAGTCAAACACATTCAAAAAAGCTTTTTAATTTAAATGAAAGTCAAACACATTCAAACAAAGGTATATAAATCAAATGAAAGTGAAATGCATTCTACAAAGCAAATTGAATCAAAAGAAAGTCAAAACACCATTCAAACAAAGGCTATTTGAATCAAAATGGAAAGTCAAAATACATTCTATACAAAGCTAATTGAATCATGAAAGTCAAACACATTCAAACAAAGCTATTTAATCAAATGGAACAGTCAAACACATTCAAACAAAGCTAATTGAATCAAATGAAAGTCAAACACATTCAAACAATGCCTTTTAAATCAAATGAAAGTCAAACACCTTCAAACAAATCTTTCGAAACTAATGAAAGTCAAATACATTCTACAAAGCTAATTTTAATCAAATAAAAGTCAAATACATTATAAAAAGCTAATTGAATCAAATGAAAGTCAAACACATTCAAACAAAGCTAATTGAATCAAATGAAAGTCAAACACCTTCAAACAAATCTTTCGAATCAAATGAAAGTCAAATACATTCTACAAAGCTAATTGAATCAAATGAAAGTCAAACACATTCAAACAAAGCTATTTGAATCAAATAAAAAACAAACACATTCAAACAAAGTTATTTAAATCAAATGAAAGTGAAATGCATTCTACAAAGCTTATTGAATCAAATGAAAGTCAACACATTCATACAAAGCCTTTTAAATCAAATGAATGTCAAACACATTCAAAAAAAGCTTTTTGAATCAAATGAAAGTCAAATACATTCAAACAAAGCTATATAAATCAAATGAAAGTGAAATGCAATCTACAAGGAAATTAAATCAAATGAAAGTCAAACACATTCAAACAAAGCTATTTGAATCAAATGAAAGAATACATTCTACAAAGCTAATTGAATCAAGTGAAAGTAAAACACTTTCAAACAATGCTACTTGAATTAAATGAAAGTCAAATACATTCTACAAAGCTAATTGAATTAAATGAAAGTCAAACACATTCAAACAAAGCTATTTGAATCAAATGAAAGTCAAACACATTCAAACAAAGCTATTTGAATCAAATGAAAGTCAAATACATTCTACAATGCTATTTGAATCAAATGAAAGTCAAATATATTCTTCAAATCTATTTGAATCAAATGAGAGTCAAATACATTCAAACAAAGCAAATTAAATCAAATAAAAACTCAAATACATTCTACAAAGCTAATTGGATCAATTGAAAGTCAAACCATATTTAAACAAAGCTATTAGAATCAAATAAAAGTCAAATACATTCTACAAAGCTAATTGAATCAAATGAAAGTCAAACACATTCAAACAAAGCTATTTGAATCAAATGAGAGTCATATACATTCTACAAAGCTAATTGAATAATATGAAAGTCAAACACATTCAAACAAAGCCTTTTAAATCAAATGAATGTCAAACACATTAAAAAAAAGCTTTTTAATTTAAATGAAAGTTAAACACATTCAAACAAAGCTATATAAATCAAATGAAAGTGAAATGCATTCTACAAAGCAAATTGAATCAAATGAAATTCAAACACATTCAAACAAAGGTATTTGAATCAAATGAAAGTCAAATACATTCTACAGAGCTAATTAAATTAAATGAAAGTCAAACACATTCAACAAAGCTAAATGAATCAAATAAAGTTAAACACATTCAAACAAAGCTAATTGAATCATATGAATGTCAAACACATTCAAACAAAGCTAATTGAATCAAATGAAAGTCAAACACATTCAATCAAAGCTATTTGAACCAAATGAAAGTCAAATACATTCTACAAAGCTAATTGATCAAATGAAAGTCAATCTCATTCAAACAAAGCTATTTGAATCAAATGAAAGTCAAACACATTCAAACAAAGCTAATTGAATCATATGAAAGTCAAACACATTTAAACAAACCTAATTGAATAATATGAAAGTCAAACACATTCAAACAAAGCTATTTAAATTAAATGAAAGTCAAACACATTCGAACAAAGCTAATTGAATCAAATGAAAGAAAAATCAAATGAAAGAAGCATCCACATTCAAACAAAGCTATTTGAATCAAATGAAAGTCAAATACATTCTACAAAGCTAATTGAATCAAATGAAAGTCAAACACATTCAAACAAAGCTATTTGAATCAAATGAGGGTAAAATAAATTCAAACAAAGCTAATTTAATCAAATAAAAGTAAAGTACATTCTACAAAGCTAATTGAATCAAATGAAAGTCAAACACATTTAAACAAAGCTTTTTAATTTAAATGAAAGTCAAATACATTCTACAAAGCTAATTGAATCAAATGAAAGTCAAATACATTCAAACAAAGCTATTTAAATCAAATGAAAGTCAAATACATTCTACAAAGCTAATTGAATCAAATGAAAGTCAAACACATTCAAGCAAAGCTAAATGAATCAAATGAAAGTCAAACACTTTCAAACAAAGCTAATTGAATCATATGAAAGTCAAATACATTCTACAAAGCTAATTGAATCAAATGAAAGTCAATAACATTCAAACAAGCTATTTGAATCAAATGAAAGTCAAATACATTCTACATAGCTATTTGAATCAAATGAAAGTCAAATACATTCTACAAAGCTATTTGAATCAAATGAGAGTCAAATACATTCAAACAAAGCAAATTAAACCAAATAAGGGTCGAATACATTCAACAAAGCTAATTGGATCAAATGATAGTCAAACATATTCAAACAAAGCTATTTGAATCTAATGAAAGTAAAATACATTCTACAAAGCTAATTGGATCAAATGAAAGTCAAACACATATTCAAACAAAGCTATTTGAATCAAATGAAAGTCAAACACATTCAATCAAAGCTATTTGAATCAAATGAAAGTCAAATACATTCTACAAAGCTAATTCAATCAAATAAAAGTCAATCACATTCAAACAAAGCTAATTGAATCAAATGAGAGTCAAATGCATTCACACAAAGCTAATTAAATCAAATTAAAGTAAAATACATTCTACAAAGCTAATTGAATCAAATGAAAGTCAAACACATTCAAACAAAGCTAATTGAATCAAATGAGAGTCAAATGCATTCACACAAAGCTAATTAAATCAAATTAAAGTAAAATACATTCTACAAAGCTAATTGAATCAAATTAAAAGTCAAACACATTTAAACAAAGCTAATTGAATCAAATGAGAGTCAAATGCATTCACACAAAGCTAATTAAATCAAATAAAAGTAAAATACATTCTACAAAGCTAATTGAATCAAATTAAAAGTCAAACACATTTAAACAAAGCCTTTTAAATCAAATGAAAATCAAACACATTCAAAAAAAGCTTTTTAATTTGAATTAAAATCATACAAATTCAAACAAAGCTATATAAATCAAATGAAAGTGAAATGCATTCTACAAAGCAAATTAAATCAAATGAAAGTCAAACACATTCAAACAAAGCTATTTGAATCAAATGAAAGTAAAATAAATTCTACAAAGCTAATTGGATCAAATGAAAGTCAAACACATTCAAACAAAGCTATTTAAATCAAATGGAAGTCAAATACATTCTACAAAGCTGATTGATTTAAATGAAAGTCAATCACATTCCTACAAAGCTATTTGAATCAAATGAAAGTCAAATACGTTCTACAAAGCTAATTGTATCAGATGAAAGTCAAACACATTCAAACAACGCTATTAGAATCAAATGAAAGTCAAATACATTCTACAAAGCTAATTGAATCAATGAAAGTTAAACACATTCAATCAAAACTAATTGAATCAAATGAAAGTCAAACACATTCAAACAATGCCGTTTAGATCAAATGAAAGTCAAACACATTCAAAAAAAGCTTTTTAATTTAAATGAAAGTCAAAACACATTCAAACAAAGTATATAAATCAAATGAAAGTGAAATGCATTCTACAAAGCAAATTGAATCAAAAGAAAGTCAAACACATTCAAACAAAGCTATTTGAATCAAATGAAAGTCAAATACATTCTACAAAGCAAATTGAATCAAATTAAAGTCAAACACATTCAAACAAAGCTATTTGAATCAAATGAAAGTCAAATACATTCTACGAAGCTAATTGAATCAATGAAAGTCAAACACATTCAAACAAAGCTAATTGAATCAAATGAGAGTCAAATGCATTCACACAAAGCTAATTAAATCAAATTAAAGTAAAATACATTCTACAAAGCTAATTGAATCAAATGAAAGTCAAACACATTCAAACAAAGCTAATTGAATCAAATGAGAGTCAAATGCATTCACACAAAGCTAATTAAATCAAATTAAAGTAAAATACATTCTACAAAGCTAATTGAATCAAATTAAAAGTCAAACACATTTAAACAAAGCTAATTGAATCAAATGAGAGTCAAATGCATTCACACAAAGCTAATTAAATCAAATAATAGTAAAATACATTCTACAAAGCTAATTGAATCAAAATTAAAGTCAAATACATTTAAACAAAGCCTTTTAAATTAAATGAAAGTCAAACACATTAAAAAAAAGCTTTTTAATTTAAATTAAAATCAAACACATTCAAACAAAGCTATATAAATAAAATGAAAGTGAAATGCATTTTACAAAGCAAATTAAATCAAATGAAAGTCAAACACATTCAAACAAAGCTATTTGAATCTAATGAAAGTAAAATACATTCTACAAAGCTAATTGGATCAAATGAAAGTCAAACACAATCAAACAAAGCTATTTAAATCAAATGGAATCAAATATATTCTACAAAGCCGATTGAATTAAATGAAAGTCAATAACATTCCTACAAAGCTATTTGAATCAAATGAAAGTCAAATACGTTCTACAAAGCTAATTGTATCAGATGAAAGTCAAACACATTCAAACAACGCTATTTGAATCAAATGAAAGTCAAATACATTCTACAAAGCTAATTGAATCAATGAAAGTTAAACATATTCAATCAAAACTAATTGAATCAAATGAAAGTCAAACACATTCAAACAATGCCGTTTAGATCAAATGAAAGTCAAACACATTCAAAAAAAGCTTTTTAATTTAAATGAAAGTCAAACACATTCAAACAAAGGTATATAAATCAAATGAAAGTGAAATGCATTCTACAAAGCAAATTGAATCAAAAAAAGTCAAACACATTCAAACAAAGCTATTTGAATCAAATGAAAGTCAAATACATTCTACAAAGCAAATTGAATCAAATTAAAGTCAAACACATTCAAACAAAGCTATTTGAATCAAATGAAAGTCAAATACATTCTACGAAGCTAATTGAATCAATGAAAGTCAAACACATTCAAACAAAGCTAATTGAATCAAATGAAAGTCAAACATATTCAAACAATGCCTTTTAAATAAAATGAAAGTCAAACACCTTCAAACAAATCTTTCGAATCAAATGAAAGTCAAATACATTCTACAAAGCTAATTTAATCAAATAAAAGTCAAATAAATTTTAAAAAGCTAATTGAATAAAATGAAAGTCAAACACATTCAAACAAAGCTAATTGAATCAAATGAAAGTCAAACACCTTCAAACAAATCTTTCGAATCAAATGAAAGTCAAATACATTCTACAAAGCTAATTGAATCAAATGAAAGTCAAACACGTTAAAACAAAGCTATTTGAATCAAATAAAAAACAAACACATTCAAACAAAGTTATTCAAATCAAATGAAAGTGAAATGCATTCTACAAATCTAATTGAATCAAATGAAAGTCAAACACATTCATACAAAGCCTTTTAAATCAAATGAATGTCAAACACATTCAAAAAAAGCTTTTTGAATCAAATGAAAGTCAAACACATTCAAACAAAGCTATATAAATCAAATGAAAGTGAAATGCAATCTACAAGGAAATTGAATCAAATGAAAGTCAAACACATTCAAACAAAGCTATTTGAATCAAATGAAAGTCAAATACATTCTACAATGCTAATTGAATCAAATGAAAGTCAAATACATTCTACAAAGCTAATTGAATTAAATGAAAGTCAAACACAATCAAACAAAGCTATTTGAATCAAATGAAAGTCAAACACATTCAAACAAAGCTATTTGAATCAAATGAAACCCAAATACATTCTACAAAGCTAATTGAATCAAATGAAAGTCAAATACATTCTTCAAATCTATTTGAATCAAATGAGAGTCAAATACATTCAAACAAAGCAAATTAAATCAAATAAAAGTCAAATACATTCTACAAAGCTAATTGAATCAATTGAAAGTCAAACCATATTAAAACAAAGCTATTAGAATCAAATAAAAGTCAAATACATTCTACAAAGCTAATTGAATCAAATGAAAGTCAAACACATTCAAACAAAGCTATTTGAATCAAATGAGAGTCATATACATTCTACAAAGCTAATTGAATAATATGAAAGTCAAACACATTCAAACAAAGCCTTTTAAATCAAATGAATGTCAAACACATTAAAAAAAAGCTTTTTAATTTAAATGAAAGTCAAACACATTCAAACAAAGCTATATAAATCAAATGAAAGTGAAATGCATTCTACAAAGCAAATTGAATCAAACGAAATTCAAACACATTCAAACAAAGCTATTTGAATCAAATAAAGTCAAATTCATTCTACAAAGCTAATTGAATAAAATGAAAGTCAAACACATTCAAACAACGCTATTTGAATCAAATGAAAGTCAAATACATTCTACAAAGCTAATTAAATTAAATGAAAGTCAAACACATTCAAACAACGCTATTTAAATCAAATGAAAGTCAAATACATTCTACAAAGCTAATTAAATTAAATGAAAGTCAAACACATTCAAACAAAGCTAAATGAATCAAATAAAGTTAAACACATTCAAACAAAGCTAATTGAATCATATGGATGTCAAACACATTCAAACAAAGCTAATTGAATCAAATGAAAGTCAAACACATTCAATCAAAGCTATTTGAACCAAATGAAAGTCAAATACATTCTACAAAGCTAATTGATCAAATGAAAGTCAATCTCATTCAAACAAAACTATTTGAATCAAATGAAAGTCAAACACATTCAAACAAAGCTAATTGAATCATATGAAAGTCAAACACATTTAAACAAACCTAACTGAATCAAATGAAAATCAAACATATTCAATCAAAGCTATTTGAATCAAATGAAAGTCAAATACATTCTACAAAACTAATTGAATCAAATGAAAGTTAATCACATTAAAAAAAAGCTATTTAAATTAAATGAAAGTCAAACACATTCGAACAAAGCTAATTGAATCAAATGAAAGTCAAACACATTCAAACAAAGCTTTTGAATCAAATGAAAGTCAAATATATTCTACAAAGCTAATTGAATCAAATGAAAGTCAAACACATTCAAACAAAGCTATTTGAATCAAATGAAAGTCAAACACATTCAAACAAAGCTAATTGAATCATATGAAAGTCAAACACATTTAAACAAACCTAATTGAATCAAATGAAAATCAAACATATTCAATCAAAGCTATTTGAATCAAATGAAAGTCAAATACATTCTACAAAACTAATTGAATCAAATGAAAGTTAATCACATTCAAACAAAGCTATTTAAATTAAATGAAAGTCAAACACATTCGAACAAAGCTAATTGAATCAAATGAAAGTCAAACACATTCAAACAAAGCTTTCGAATCAAAAAGTCAAATATATTCTACAAAGCTAATTGAATCAAATGAAAGTCAACACATTCAAACAAAGCTATTTGAATCAAATGAAAGTGAAATGCATTCTACAAAGCAAATTGAATCAAATGAAATTCAAACACATTCAAACAAAGCTATTTGAATCAAATGAAAGTCAAATTCATTGTACAAAGCTAATTGAATAAAATGAAAGTCAAACACATTCAAACAACGCTATTTGAATCAAATGAAAGTCAAATACATTCTACAAAGCTAATTAAATTAAATGAAAGTCAAACACATTCAAACAACGTTATTTGAATCAAATGAAAGTCAAATACATTCTACAAAGCTAATTAAATTAAATGAAAGTCAAACACATTCAAACAAAGCTAAATGAATCAAATAAAGTTAAACACATTCAAACAAAGCTAATTGAATCATATGAATGTCAAACACATTCAAACAAATCTAATTGAATCAAATGAAAGTCAAACACATTCAATCAAAGCTATTTGAACCAAATGAAAGTCAAATACATTCTACAAAGCTAATTGATCAAATGAAAGTCAATCTCATTCAAAACAAAACTATTTGAATCAAATGAAAGTCAAACACATTCAAACAAAGCTAATTGAATCATATGAAAGTCAAACACATTTAAACAAACCTAACTGAATCAAATGAAAATCAAATATATTCAATCAAAGCTATTTGAATCAAATGAAAGTCAAATACATTCTACAAAACTAATTGAATCAAATGAAAGTTAATCACATTCAAAAAAAGCTATTTAAATTAAATGAAAGTCAAACACATTCGAACAAAGCTAATTGAATCAAATGAAAGTCAAACACATTCAAACAAAGCTTTTGAATCAAAGGAAAGTCAAATATATTCTACAAAGCTAATTGAATCAAATGAAAGTCAATTTCATTCAAACAAAGCTATTTGAATCAAATGAAAGTCAAACACATTCAAACACAGCTAATTGAATCATATGAAAGTCAAACACATTTAAACAAACCTAATTGAATCAAATGAAAATCAAACATATTCAATCAAAGCTATTTGAATCAAATGAAAGTCAAATACATTCTACAAAACTAATTGAATCAAATGAAAGTTAATCACATTCAAACAAAGCTACTTAAATTAAATGAAAGTCAAACACATTCGAACAAAGCTATTTGAATCAAATTCAAACAAAGCTTTCGAATCAAATGAAAGTCAAATATATTCTACAAAGCTAATTGAATCAAATGAAAGTCAAACACATTCAAATAAAGCTATTTGAATCAAATGAAAGTCAAACACATTCAAACAAAGCTAATTGAATCATATGAAAGTCAAACACATTTAAACAAACCTAATTGAATCAAATGAAAATCAAACATATTCAATCAAAGCTATTTGAATCAAATGAAAGTCAAATACATTCTACAAAACTAATTGAATCAAATGAAAGTTAATCACATTCAAACAAAGCTATTTAAATTAAATGAAAGTCAAACACATTCGAACAAAGCTAATTGAATCAAATGAAAGTCAATCACATTCAAACAAAGCTTTCGAATCAAATGAAAGTCAAATATATTCTACAAAGCTAATTGAATCAAATGAAAGTCAAACACATTCAAACAAAGCTATTTGAATCAAATGAAAGTCAAATACATTCTACAAAGCTAATTGAATCAAATGAAAGTCAAACACATTCAAACAAAGCTATTTGAATCAAATGAGAGTGAAATAAATTCAAACAAAGCTAATTTAATCAAATAAAAGTAAAGTACATTCTACAAAGCTAATTGAATCAAATGAAAGTCAAACACATTCAAACAAAGCTTTTTAATTTAAATGAAAGTCAAATACATTATACAAAGCTAATTGAATCAAATGAAAGTCAAACACATTCAAACAAAGCTATTTAAATCAAATGAAAGTCAAATACATTCTACAAAGCTAATTGAATCAAATGAAAGTCAAACACATTCAAACAAAGTTATTTGATTCAAATGAAAATTAAATACATTGTACAAAGCTAATTGAATTAAATGAAAGTCAAACACATTCAAGCAAAGCTAAATGAATTAAATGAAAGTCAAACACTTTCAAACAAAGCTAATTGAATCATATGAAAGTCAAATACATTCTACAAAGCTAATTGAATCAAATGAAAGTCAAACATTCAAACAAAGCTATTTGAATCAAATGAAAGTCAAATACATTCTACAAAGCTATTTGAATCAAATGAAAGTCAAATACATTCTACAAAGCTATTTGAATCAAATGAGAGTCAAATACATTCAAACAAAGCAAATTAAATCAAATAAGGGTCGAATACATTCAACAAAGCTTATTGGATCAAATGATAGTCAAACATATTCAAACAAAGCTATTTGAATCTAATGAAAGTAAAATACATTCTACAAAGCTAATTGGATCAAATGAAAGTCAAACACATATTCAAACAAAGCTATTTGAATCAAATGAAAGTCAAACACATTCAATCAAAGCTATTTGAATCAAATGAAAGTCAAATACATTCTACAAAGCTAATTCAATCAAATGAAAGTCAATCACATTGAAACAAAGCTAATTGAATCAAATGAGAGTCAAATGCATTCACACAAAGCTAATTAAATCAAATTAAAGTAAAATACATTCTACAAAGCTAATTGAATCAAATGAAAGTCAAACACATTCAAACAAAGCTAATTGAATCAAATGAGAGTCAAATGCATTCACACAAAGCTAATTAAATCAAATTAAAGTAAAATACATTCTACAAAGCTAATTGAATCAAATTAAAAGTCAATCACATTTAAACAAAGCTAATTGAATCAAACGAGAGTCAAATGCATTCACACAAAGCTAATTAAATCAAATAATAGTAAAATACATTCTACAAAGCTAATTGAATCAAATTAAAAGTCAAATACATTTAAACAAAGCCTTTTAAATCAAATGAAAGTCAAACACATTAAAAAAAAGCTTTTTCATTTAAATTAAAATCAAACACATTCAAACAAAGTTATATAAATAAAATGAAAGTGAAATGCATTTTACAAAGCAAATTAAATCAAATGAAAGTCAAACACATTCAAACAAAGCTATTTGAATCTAATGAAAGTAAAATACATTCTGCAAAGCTAATTGGATCAAATGAAAGTCAAACACAATCGAACAAAGCCATTTAAATCAAATGGAAGTCAAATACATTCTACAAAGCTGATTGAATTAAATGAAAGTCAATAACATTCCTACAAAGCTATTTGAATCAAATGAAAGTCAAATACGTTCTACAAATCTAATTGTATCAAATGAAAGTCAAACACATTCAAACAACGCTATTTGAATCAAATGAAAGTCAAATACATTCTACAAAGCTAATTGAATCAATGAAAGTCAAACACATTCAATCAAAACTAATTGAATCAAATGAAAGTCAAACACATTCAAACAATGCCGTTTAGATCAAATGAAAGTCAAACACATTCAAAAAAGCTTTTTAATTTAAATGAAAGTCAAACACATTCAAACAAAGGTATATAAATCAAATGAAAGTGAAATGCATTCTACAAAGCAAATTGAATCAAAAGAAAGTCAAACACATTCAAACAAAGCTGTTTGAATCAAATGAAAGTCAAATACATTCTACGAAGCTAATTGAATCAATGAAAGTCAAACACATTCAAACAAAGCTAATTGAATCAAATGAAAGTCAAACACATTCAAACAATGTCTTTAAATAAAATGAAAGTCAAACACCTTCAAACAAATCTTACGAATCAAATGAAAGTCAAATACATTCTACAAAGCTAATTTAATCAAATAAAAGTCAAATACATTATAAAAAGCTAATTGAATAAAATGAAAGTCAAACACATTCAAACAAAGCTAATTGAATCAAATGAAAGTCAAACACCTTCAAACAAATCTTTCGAATCAAATGAAAGTCAAATACATTCTACAAAGCTAATTGAATCAAATGAAAGTCAAACACATTCAAACAAAGCTATTTCAATCAAATAAAAAACAAACACATTCAAACAAAGTTATTCAAATCAAATGAAAGTGAAATGCATTCTACAAAGCTAATTGAATCAAATGAAAGTCAAACATTCATACAAAGCCTTTTAAATCAAATGAATGTCAAACACATTCAAAAAAGCTTTTTGAATCAAATGAAAGTCAAACACATTCAAACAAAGCTATATAAATCAAATGAAAGTGAAATGCAATCTACAAGGAAATTGAATCAAATGAAAGTCAAACACATTCAAACAAAGCTATTTGAATCAAATGAAAGTCAAATACATTCTACAATGCTAATTGAATCAAGTGAAAGTAAAACACTTTCAAACAATGATACTTGAATCAAATGAAAGTCAAATACATTCTACAAAGCTAATTGAATTAAATGAAAGTCAAACACATTCAAACAAAGCTATTTGAATCAAATGAAAGTCAAAACACATTCAAACAAAGCTATTTGAATCAAATGAAAGTCAAATACATTACAAAGCTATTTGAATCAAATGAAAGTCAAATACATTCTTCAAATCTATTTGAATCAAATGAGAGTCAAATACATTCAAACAAAGCTATTTGAATCAAATGAGAGTCATATACATTCTGCAAAGCTAATTGAAAATATGAAAGTCAAACACATTCAAACAAAGAATGAAGATGAAAGTCAAACACATTCAAACAAAGCTATATAAATCAAATGAAAGTGAAATGCATTCTACAAAGCAAATTGAATAAAATGAAATTCAAACACATTTAATCAAAGCTATTTGAACCAAATGAAAGTCAAATACATTCTACAAAGCTAATTATCACATGAAAGTCAATCTCATTCAAACAAAGCTATTTGAATCAAATGAAAGTCAAACACATTCAAACAAAGCTAATTGAATCATATGCAAGTCAAACACATTTAAACAAACCTAATTGAATCAAATGAAAATCAAACATATTCAATCAAAGCTATTTGAATCAAATGAAAGTCAAATACATTCTACAAAACTAATTGAATAAAATGAAAGTTAATCACATTCAAACAAAGCTATTTAAATTAAATGAAAGTCAAACACATTCGAACAAAGCTAATTGAATCAAATGAAAGTCAAACACATTCAAACAAAGCTTTCGAATCAAATGAAAGTCAAATATATTCTACAAATCTAATTGAATCAAATGAAAGTCATACACATTCAAACAAAGCTATTTGAATCAAATGAAAGTCAAATACATTCTACAAAGCTAATTGAATCAAATGAAAGTCAAACACATTCAAACAAAGTTATTTGAATCAAATGAGAGTGAAATAAATTCGAACAAAGCTAATTTAATCAAATAAAAGTAAAGTACATTCTACAAAGCTAATTGAATCAAATGAAAGTCAAACACATTCAAACAAAGCTTTTTAATTTAAATGAAAGTCAAATACATTCTACAAAGCTAATTGAATCAAATGAAAGAACACATTCAAACAAAGCTATTTAAATCAAATGAAAGTCAAATACATTCTACAAAGCTAATTGAATCAAATGAAAGTCAAACACATTCAAACAAAGTTATTTGATTCAAATGAAAATTAAATACATTGTACAAAGCTAATTGAATTAAATGAAAGTCAAACACATTCAAGCAAAGCTAAATGAATTAAATGAAAGTCAAACACTTTCAAACAAAGCTAATTGAATCATATAAAAGTCAAATACATTCTACAAAGCTAATTGAATCAAATGAAAGTCAATACCATTCAAACAAGCTATTTGAATCAAATGAAAGTCAAATACATTCTACATAGCTATTTGAATCAAATGAAAGTCAAATACATTCTACAAAGCTATTTGAATCAAATGAGAGTCAAATACATTCAAACAAAGCAAATTAAATCAAATAAGGGTCGAATACATTCAACAAAGCTTATTGGATCAAATGATAGTCAAACATATTCAAACAAAGCTATTTGAATCTAATGAAAGTAAAATACATTCTACAAAGCTAATTGGATCAAATGAAAGTTAAACACATATTCAAACAAAGCTATTTGAATCAAATGAAAGTCAAACACATTCAATCAAAGCTATTTGAATCAAATGAAAGTCAAATACATTCTACAAAGCTAATTCAATCAAATGAAAGTCAATCACATTCAAACAAAGCTAATTGAATCAAATGAGAGTCAAATGCATTCACACAAAGCTAATTAAATCAAATTAAAGTAAAATACATTCTACAAAGCTAATTGAATCAAATGAAAGTCAAACACATTCAAACAAAGCTAACTGAATCAAATGAGAGTCAAATGCATTCACACAAAGCTAATTAAATCAAATTAAAGTAAAATACATTTTACAAAGTTAATTGAATCAAATTAAAAGTCAAACACATTTAAACAAAGCTAATTGAATCAAACGAGAGTCAAATGCATTCACACAAAGCTAATTAAATCAAATAATAGTAAAATACATTCTACAAAGCTAATTGAATCAAATTAAAAGTCAAATACATTTAACAAAGCCTTTTAAATCAAATGAAAGTCAAACACATTAAAAAAAAGCTTTTTAATTTAAATTAAAATCAAACACATTCAAACAAAGCTATATAAATAAAATGAAAGTGAAATGCATTTTACAAAGCAAATTAAATCAAATGAAAGTCAAACACATTCAAACAAAGCTATTTGAATCTAATGAAAGAAAAATACATTCTACAAAGCTAATTGGATCAAATGAAAGTCAAACACATTCAAACAAAGCCATTTAAATCAAATGGAAGTCAAATACATTCTACAAAGCTGATTGAATTAAATGAAAGTCAATAACATTCCTACAAAGCTATTTGAATCAAATGAAAGTCAAATACGTTCTACAAAGCTAATTGTATCAAATGAAAAACAAACACATTCAAACAACGCTATTTGAATCAAATGAAAGTCAAATACATTCTACAAAGCTAATTGAATCAATGAAAGTCAAACACATTCAATCAAAACTAATTGAATCAAATGAAAGTCAAACACATTCAAACAATGCCGTTTAAATCAAATGAAGTCAAACACATTCAAAAAAAGCTTTTTAATTTAAATGAAAGTCAAACACATTCAAACAAAGTATATAAATCAAATGAAAGTGAAATGCATTCTACAAAGCAAATTGAATCAAAAGAAAGTCAAACACATTCAAACAAAGCTGTTTGAATCAAATGAAAGTCAAATACATACTACGAAGCTAATTGAATCAATGAAAGTCAAACACATTCAAACAAAGCTAATTGAATCAAATGAAAGTCAAACACATTCAAACAATGTCTTTTAAATAAAATGAAAGTCAAACACCTTCAAACAAATCTTTCGAATCAAATGAAAGTTAAATACATTCTACAAAGCTAATTTGATCAAATAAAAGTCAAATACATTATAAAAAGCTAATTGAATAAAATGAAAGTCAAACACATTCAAACAAAGCTAATTGAATCAAATGAAAGTCAAACCTTCAAACAAATCTTTCGAATCAAATGAAAGTCAAATACATTCTACAAAGCTAATTGAATCAAATGAAAGTCAAACACGTTCAAACAAAGCTATTTGAATCAAATAAAAAACAAACACATTCAAACAAAGTTATTCAAATCAAATGAAAGTGAAATGCATTCTACAAAGCTAATTGAATCAAATGAAAGTCAAACACATTCATACAAAGCCTTTTAAATCAAATGAATGTCAAACACATTCAAAAAAAGCTTTTTGAATCAAATGAAAGTCAAACACATTCAAACAAAGCTATATAAATCAAATGAAAGTGAAATGCAATCTACAAGGAAATTGAATCAATTGGAAGTCAAACACATTCAAACAAAGCTATTTGAATCAAATGAAAGTCAAATACATTCTACAATGCTAATTGAATCAAGTGAAATTAAAACACTTTCAAACAATGATACTTGAATCAAATGAAAGTCAAATACATTCTACAAAGCTAATTGAATTAAATGAAAGTCAAACACATTCAAACAAAGCTATTTGAATCTAATGAAAGTCAAACACATTCAAACAAAGCTATTTGAATCAAATGAAAGTCAAATACATTCTACAAAGCTATTTGAATCAAATGAAAGTCAAATACATTCTTCAAATCTATTTGAATTAAATGAGAGTCAAATACATTCAAACAAAGCAAATTAAATCAAATAAAAGTCAAATACATTCTACAAAGCTAATTGAATCAATGAAAGTCAAACCATATTAAAACAAAGCTATTAGAATTAAATAAAAGTCAAATACATTCTACAAAGCTAATTGAATCAAATGAAAGTCAAACACATTCAAACAAAGCTATTTGAATCAAATGAGAGTCATATACATTCTGCAAAGCTAATTGAATAATATGAAAGTCAAACACATTCAAACAAAGCCTTTTAAATCAAATGAATGTCAAACACATTAAAAAAAAGCTTTTTAATTTAAATGAAAGTCAAACACATTCAAACAAAGCTATATAAATCAAATGAAAGTGAAATGCATTCTACAAAGCAAATTGAATCAAATGAAATTCAAACACATTTAAACAAAGCTATTTGAATCAAATGAAAGTCAAATTCATTGTACAAAGCTAATTGAATAAAATGAAAGTCAAACACATTCAAACAACGCTATTTGAATCAAATGAAAGTCAAATACATTCTACAAAGCTAATTAAATTAAATGAAAGTCAAACACATTCAAACAAAGCTATATGAATCAAATAAAATTAAACACATTCAAACAAAGCTAATTAAATCATATGAATGTCAAACACATTCAAACAAAGCTAATTGAATCAAATGAAAGTCAAACACATTCAATCAAAGCTATTTAAACCAAATGAAAGTCAAATACATTCTACAAAGCTAATTGATCAAATGAAAGTCAATCTCATTCAAACAAAACTATTTGAATCAAATGAAAGTCAAACACATTCAAACAAAGCTAATTGAATCATATGAAAGTCAAACACATTTAAACAAACCTAACTGAATCAAATGAAAATCAAACATATTCAATCAAAGCTATTTGAATCAAATCAAAGTCAAATACATTCTACAAAACTAATTGAATCAAATGAAAGTTAATCACATTCAAAAAAAGCTATTTAAATAAAATGAAAGTCAAACACATTCGAACAAAGCTAATTGAATCAAATGAAAATCAAACACATTCAAACAAAGCTTTTGAATCAAATGAAAGTCAAATATATTCTACAAAGCTAATTGAATCAAATGAAAGTCAAACACATTCAAACAAAGCTATTTGAATCAAATGAAAGTCAAATACATTCTACAAAGCTAATTGAATCAAATGAAAGTCAAACACATTCAAACAAAGCTATTTGAATCAAATGAGAGTGAAATAAATTCAAACAAAGCTAATTTAATCAAATAAAAGTAAAATTCATTCTACAAAGCTAATTGAATCAAATGAAAGTCAAACACATTCAAACAAAGCTTTTTAATTTAAATGAAAGTCAAATACATTCTACAAAGCTAATTGAATCAAATGAAAGTCAAACACATTCAAACAAAGCTATTTAAATCAAATGAAAGTCAAATACATTCTACAAAGCTAATTGAATCAAATGAAAGTTAAACACATTCAAACAAAGTTATTTTATTCAAATGAAAATTAAATACATTCTACAAAGCTAATTGAATTAAATGAAAGTCAAACACATTCAAGCAAAGCTAAATGAATCAAATGAAAGTCAAACACTTTCAAACAAAGCTAACTGAATCATATGAAAGTCAAATACATTCTACAAAGCTAATTGAATCAAATGAAAGTCAATAACATTCAAACAAAGCTATTTGAATCAAATGAAAGTCAAATACATTCTACATAGCTATTTGAATCAAATGATAGTCAAATACATTCTACAAAGCTATTTGAATCAAATGAGAGTAAAATACATTCAAACAAAGCAAATTAAATCAAATAAGAGTCGAATACATTCAACAAAGCTAATTGAATCAAATGATAGTTAAACACATTCAAACAAACCTATTTGAATCAAATGAAAGTCAAACACATTCAAACAAAGCTATGTGAATCAAATGAAAGTCAAATACATTCTACAAAGCTATTTGAATCAAATGAAAGTCAAATACATTCTTAAAATCTATTTGAATCAAATGAGAGTCAAATACATTCAAAAAAAGCAAATTAAATCAAATTAAAGTCAAATACATTCTACAAAGCTAATTGAATCAAATGAAAGTCAAACACATTCAAACAAAGCTATTTGAATCAAATGAGAGTCATATACATTCTACAAAGCTAATTGAATAATATGAAAGTCAAACACATTCAAACAAAGCCTTTTAAATCAAATGAATGTCAAACACATTAAAAAAAAAGCTTTTTAATTTAAATGAAAGCTAAACACATTCAAACAAAGCTATATAAATCAAATGAAAGTGAAATGCATTCTACAAAGCAAATTGAATCAAATGAAATTCAAACACATTCAAACAAAGCTATTTGAATCAAATGAAAGTCAAATCATTGTACAAAGCTAATTGAATAAAATGAAAGTCAAACACATTTAAACAACGCTATTTGAATCAAATGAAAGTCAAATACATTCTACAAAGCTAATTAAATTAAATGAAAGTCAAACACATTCAAACAAAGCTAAATGAATCAAATAAAATTAAACACATTCAAACAAAGCTAATTAAATCATATGAATGTCAAACACATTCAAACAAAGCTAATTGAATCAAATGAAAGTCAAACACATTCAATCAAAGCTATTTGAACCAAATGAAAGTCAAATACATTCTACAAAGCTAATTGATCAATGAAAGTCAATCTCATTCAAACAAAGCTATTTGAATCAAATGAAAGTCAAACACATTCAAACAAAGCTAATTGAATCATATGAAAGTCAAACACATTTAAACAAACCTAATTGAATCAAATGAAAATCAAACATATTCAATCAAAGCTATTTGAATCAAATGAAAGTCAAATACATTCTACAAAACTAATTGAATAAAATGAAAGTTAATCACATTCAAACAAAGCTATTAAAATTAAATGAAAGTCAAACACATTCGAACAAAGCTAATTGAATCAAATGAAAGTCAAACACATTCAAACAAAGCTTTCGAATCAAATGAAAGTCAAATATATTCTTCAAAGCTAATTGAATCAAATGAAAGTCAAACACATTCAAACAAAACTATTTGAATCAAATGAAAGTCAAATACATTCTACAAAGCTAATTGAATCAAATGAAAGTCAAACACATTCAAACAAAGCTATTTGAATCAAATGAGAGTGAAATAAATTCAAACAAAGCTAATTTAATCAAATAAAAGTAAAATACATTCTACAAAGCTAATTGAATCAAATGAAAGTCAAACACATTCAAACAAAGCTTTTTAATTTAAATGAAAGTCAAATACATTCTACAAAGCTAATTGAATCAAATGAAAGTCAAACACATTCAAACAAAGCTATTTAAATCAAATGAAAGTCAAATACATTCTACAAAGCTAATTGAATCAAATGAAAGTCAAACACATTCAAACAAAGTTATTTGATTCAAATGAAAATTAAATACATTCTACAAAGCTAATTGAATTAAATGAAAGTCAAACACATTCAAGCAAAGCTAAATGAATCAAATGAAAGTCAAACACTTTCAAACAAAGCTAATTGAATCATATGAAAGTCAAATACATTCTACAAAGCTAATTGAATCAAATGAAAGTCAATAACATTCAAACAAAGCTATTTGAATCAAATGAAAGTCAAATACATTCTACATAGCTATTTGAATCAAATGAAAGTCAAATACATTCTACAAAGCTATTTGAATCAAATGAGAGTCAAATATATTCAAACTAAGCAAATTAAATCAAATAAGAGTCGAATACATTCAACAAAGCTAATTGATTCAAATGATAGTTAAACACATTCAAACAAACCTATTTGAATCAAATGAAAGTCAAACACATTCAAACAAAGCTATTTGAATCAAATGAAAGTCAAATACATTCTACAAAGCTATTTGAATCAAATGAAAGTCAAATACATTCTTAAAATCTATTTGAATCAAATGAGAGTCAAATACATTCAAAAAAAGCAAATTAAATAAAATAAAAGTCAAATACATTCTACAAAGCTAATTGAATCAAATGAAAGTCAAACACATTCAAACAAATTTATTTGAATCAAATGAGAGTCATATACATTCTACAAAGCTAATTGAATAATATGAAAGCCAAACACATTCAAACAAAGCCTTTTAAATCAAATGAATGTCAAACACATTAAAAAAAAAGCTTTTTAATTTAAATGAAAGCTAAACACATTCAAACAAAGCTATATAAATCAAATGAAAGTGAAATGCATTCTACAAAGCAAATTGAATCAAATGAAATTCAAACACATTCAAACAAAGCTATTTGAATCAAATGAAAGTCAAATTCATTGTACAAAGCTAATTGAATAAAATGAAAGTCAAACATCATTCAAACAACGCTATTTGAATCAAATGAAAGTCAAATACATTCTACAAAGCTAATTAAATTAAATGAAAGTCAAACACATTCAAACAAAGCTAAATGAATCAAATAAAGTTAAACACATTCAAACAAAGCTAATTAAATCATATGAATGTCAAACACATTCAAACAAAGCTAATTGAATCAAATGAAAGTCAAACACATTCAATCAAAGCTATTTGAACCAAATGAAAGTCAAATACATTCTACAAAGCTAATTGATCAAATGAAAGTCAATCTCATTCAAACAAAGCTATTTGAATCAAATGAAAGTCAAACACATTCAAACAAAGCTAATTGAATCAATGAAAGTCAAACACATTTAAACAAACCTATTGAATCAAATGAAAATCAAACATATTCAATCAAGCTATGAATCAAATGAAAGTCAAATACATTCTACAAAACTAATTGAATAAAATGAGAGTGAAATAAATTCAAACAAAGCTAATTTAATCAAATAAAAGTAAAATACATTCTACAAAGCTAATTGAATCAAATGAAAGTCAAACACATTCAAACAAAGCTTTTTAATTTAAATGAAAGTCAAATACATTCTACAAAGCTAATTGAATCAAATGAAAGTCAAACACATTCAAACAAAGCTATTTAAATCAAATGAAAGTCAAATACATTCTACAAAGCTAATTGAATCAAATGAAAGTCAAACACATTCAAACAAAGTTATTTGATTCAAATGAAAATTAAATACATTCTACAAAGCTAATTGAATTAAATGAAAGTCAAACACATTCAAGCAAAGCTAAATGAATCAAATGAAAGTCAAACACTTTCAAACAAGCTAA
>NW_018744174.1:0-25691 GCF_001683475.1 Chenopodium quinoa | reverse complement strand
AAACAAAGCTTTTTGAATTAAATGAAAGTCAAATGCATTAAACAAAGCTAATTGATTCAAATGAAAGTCAATCACATTCAAACAAAGCTAATTTAATCAAATGAAAATCAAACACATTCAAACAAAGCTTTTTCAATCAAATGAAATTCAAATGCATTCAAAATAGCGATTTGAATCAAGTGAAAGTCAAACAAAGCTTTTTGAATCAAATGATTGTCAAATCCATTCAACGATGCTAATTGAATCATATGAAAGTCAAGCACATTCAAACAAATCTTTTTGAATCAACTGAAAGTCAAATGCAATTAAAAAAAGTAATTAAATCAAGTGAAAGTTAATTACATTTAAAACAAAGCTTTTTAAATCAAATGAAAGTTAAATGCATTCAAAAAAGCTAATTCATCAAGTGAAAGTCTAGGTAATCAAACAAAGTTTTTTGAATCAAATGACTGTCAAATGCGTTCAACGATGCTAATTGAATCAAATGAAAGTCAAACACATTCAAACAAAGCTTTTTGAATCAAATGAAAGTCATATGCATTCAACAAAGCTAATTGAATCAAATGAAAGTCAATGGCATTCTAACAAACCAAATTGAATCAAACGAAAGTCAATGGCATTCTAACAAACCTAATTGAATCAAATGAAAGTCAACCACATTCAAACAAAGCTAATTGAATCAAATGAAAGTTAACCACATTCAAACAAAGCTAATTTAAATCAAGTGAAATTCAAACACATTCAAACAAAGCTTTTTGAATCCAAAGAAAGTCAAATGAGTTCAAAAAAGCTAATTGAATCAAGTGAAAGTCAAACAAATTCAAACATAGCTTTTTGAATCAAATGATTGTCAAATGCATTCAACGATACTAATTGAATCATATGAAAGTCAAACACATTCAAACAAATCTTTTTGAATCAAATGAAAGTCAAATGCATTCAACAAATCAAATTGAATCACTTAAAAGTCAACCACATTCAAACAAAGCTAATTAAATCCAATGGAAGGCAAACACATTCAAACAAAGCTATTTGAATCAAATGAAAGTCAAAACACATTCAAACAATGCTATCTGAATCAAATGAAAGTCAAATGCATTCAAAAAAGATAATTAAATCAAACGAAAGTCAAACACATTCAGACAAAGCTAATTGCATCAAATTAAAGTCAAAAACATTCAAACAAAGCTAATTAAATCATATGAAAGTCAAATGCTTTCAAAAAAGCTAATTGAATCAACTAAAAGTCCAAAGAATTCAAACAAAGCTTTTTGAATCAAATGATTGTCAAATGCATTCAACGAGGCTAATTGAATCATATGACAGTCAAACAAAACTTTTTGAATCAAATGAAAGTCAAATGCATTCAACAAAGCAAATTGACTCAATTGAAAGTTAACCACATTCAAGCAAAGCTAATTGAATCAAATGAAAGTCAAACACATTTAAACAAAGCTATTTGAACCAAATGAAAGTCAAACACATTCAAGAAATGCTATTTGAATCAAATGAAAGTCAAACGCATTCAAAAAAGGTATTTAAATCAAGTGAAAGTCAAAAACATTCAAACAAAGCTATTTGAATCAAATTAAAGTCAAACACATTAAAACAAAGCTTTTTGAATTAAATGAAAGTCAAATGCATTAAACAAGCTAATTGATTCAAATGAAAGTCAATCACATTCAAAAAAGCTAATTTAATCAAATGAAATCAAACACATTCAAACAAAGCTTTTTCAATCAAATGAAATTCAAATGCATTCAAAATAGCGATTTGAATCAAGTGAAAGTCAAACAAAGCTTTTTGAATCAAATGATTGTCAAATCCATTCAACGATGCTAATTGAATCATATGAAAGTCAAGCACATTCAAACAAATCTTTTTGAATCAACTGAAAGTCAAATGCAATTAAAAAAAAGTAATTAAATCAAGTGAAAGTCAATTACATTTAAACAAAGCTTTTTAAATCAAATGAAAGTTAAATCATTCAAAAAAGCTAATTGAATCAAGTGAAAGTCAAACAAATTCAAACAAGCTTTTTGAATCAAATGATGTCAAATGCATTCAACGATACTAATTGAATCAATGAAAGTCAAACACATTCAAACAAATCTTTTTGAATCAAATGAAAGTCAAATGCATTCAACAATCAAATTGAATCATTAAAAGTCAACCACATTCAAACAAAGCTAATTGAATCAATGGAAGGCAAAACACATTCAAACAAAGCTATTTGAATCAAATGAAAGTCAAACACATTCAAACAATGCTATTGAATCAAATGAAAGTCAAATGCATTCAAAAAAGACAATTAAATCAACGAAAGTCAAACACATTCAGACAAAGCTAATTGCATCAAATGAAAGTCAAAAACATTCAAACAAAGCTAATTAAATAATATGAAATTCAAATGCTTTCAAAAAAGCTAATTGAATCAACTAAAAGTCCAAAGAATTCAAACAAAGCTTTTTGAATCAAATGATTGTCAAATGCATTCAACGAGGCTAATTGAATCATATGACAGTCAAACAAACTTTTTGAATCAAAAAAGTCAAATGCATTCAACAAAGCAAATTGACTCAATTGAAAGTTAACCACATTCAAGCAAAGCTAAAAATCAAATGAAAGTCAAACACATTTAAACAAAGCTATTTGAACCAAATGAAAGTCAAACACATTCAAGAAATGCTATTTGAATCAAATGAAAGTCAAACGCATTCAAAAAAGGTATTTAAATCAAGTGAAAGTCAAAAACATTCAAACAAAGCTATTTGAATCAAATTAAAGTCAAACAAATTCAAACAAAGCTTTTTGAATTAAATGAAAGTCAAATGCATTAAACAAAGCTAATTGATTCAAATGAAAGTCAATCACATTCAAACAAAGCTAATTTAATCAAATGAAAATCAAACACATTCAAACAAAGCTTTTTCAATCAAATGAAATTCAAATGCATTCAAAATAGCGATTTGAATCAAGTGAAAGTCAAACAAAGCTTTTTGAATCAAATGATTGTCAAATCCATTCAACGATGCTAATTGAATCATATGAAAGTCAAGCACATTCAAACAAATCTTTTTGAATCAACTGAAAGTCAAATGCAATTAAAAAAAGTAATTAAATCAAGTGAAAGTCAATTACATTTAAACAAAGCTTTTTAAATCAAATGAAAGTTAAATGCATTCAAAAAAGCTAATTGAATCAAGTGAAAGTCTAGGTAATTCAAACAAAGTTTTTTGAATCAAATGACTGTCAAATGCGTTCAACGATGCTAATTGAATCAAATGAAAGTCAAACACATTCAAACAAAGCTTTTTGAATCAAATGAAAGTCAAATGCATTCAACAAAGCTAATTGAATCAAATGAAAGTCAATGGCATTCTAACAAACCTAATTGAATCAAACGAAAGTCAATGGCATTCTAAAACCTAATTGAATCAAATGAAAGTCAACCACATTCAAACAAAGCTAATTGAATCAAATGAAAGTTAACCACATTCAAACAAAGCTAATTTAAATCAAGTGAAATTCAAACACATTCAAACAAAGCTTTTTTGAATCCAAAGAAAGTCAAATGAGTTCAAAAAAGCTAATTGAATCAAGTGAAAGTCAAACAAATTCAAACATAGCTTTTTGAATCAAATGATTGTCAAATGCATTCAACGATACTAATTGAATCATATGAAAGTCAAACACATTCAAACAAATCTTTTTGAATCAAATGAAAGTCAAATGCATTCAACAAATCAAATTGAATCACTTAAAGGCAAACACATTCAAACAAAGCTAATTAAATCCAATGGAAGGCAAACACATTCAAACAAAGCTATTTGAATCAAATGAAAGTCAAACACATTCAAACAATGCTATCTGAATCAAATGAAAGTCAAATGCATTCAAAAAAGATAATTAAATCAAACGAAAGTCAAACACATTCAGACAAAGCTAATTGCATCAAATGAAAGTCAAAAACATTCAAACAAAGCTAATTAAATCATATGAAAGTCAAATGCTTTCAAAAAAGCTAATTGAATCAAGTAAAAGTCCAAAGAATTCAAACAAAGCTTTTTGAATCAAATGATTGTCAAATGCATTCAACGAGGCTAATTGAATCATATGACAGTCAAACAAAACTTTTTGAATCAAATGAAAGTCAAATGCATTCAACAAAGCAAATTGACTCAATTGAAAGTTAACCACATTCAAGCAAAGCTAATTGAATCAAATGAAAGTCAAACACATTTAAACAAAGCTATTTGAACCAAATGAAAGTCAAACACATTCAAGAAATGCTATTTGAATCAAATGAAAGTCAAACGCATTCAAAAAAGTATTTAAATCAAGTGAAAGTCAAAAACATTCAAACAAAGCTATTTGAATAAATTAAAGTCAAACACATTCAAACAAAGCTTTTTGAATTAAATGAAAGTCAAATGCATTAAACAAAGCTAATTGATTCAAATGAAAGTCAATCACATTCAAACAAAGCTAATTTAATCAAATGAAAATCAAACACATTCAAACAAAGCTTTTTCAATCAAATGAAATTCAAATGCATTCAAAATAGCGATTTGAATCAAGTGAAAGTCAAACAAAGCTTTTTGAATCAAATGATTGTCAAATCCATTCAACGATGCTAATTGAATCATATGAAAGTCAAGCACATTCAAACAAATCTTTTTGAATCAACTGAAAGTCAAATGCAATTAAAAAAAAGTAATTAAATCAAGTGAAAGTCAATTACATTTAAACAAAGCTTTTTAAATCAAATGAAAGTTAAATGCATTCAAAAAAGCTAATTGAATCAAGTGAAAGTCTAGGTAAATTCAAACAAAGTTTTTTGAATCAAATGACTGTCAAATGCGTTCAACGATGCTAATTGAATCAAATGAAAGTCAAACACATTCAAACAAAGCTTTTTGAATCAAATGAAAGTCATATGCATTCAACAAAGCTAATTGAATCAAATGAAAGTCAATGGCATTCTAACAAACCTAATTGAATCAAACGAAAGTCAATGGCATTCTAACAAACCTAATTGAATCAAATGAAAGTCAACCACATTCAAACAAAGCTAATTGAATCAAATGAAAGTTAACCACATTCAAACAAAGCTAATTTAAATCAAGTGAAATTCAAACACATTCAAACAAAGCTTTTTGAATCCAAAGAAAGTCAAATGAGTTCAAAAAAGCTAATTGAATCAAGTGAAAGTCAAACAAATTCAAACATAGCTTTTTGAATCAAATGATTGTCAAATGCATTCAACGATACTAATTGAATCATATGAAAGTCAAACACATTCAAACAAATCTTTTTGAATCAAATGAAAGTCAAATGCATTCAACAAATCAAATTGAATCACTTAAAAGTCAACCACATTCAAACAAAGCTAATTAAATCCAATGGAAGGCAAACACATTCAAACAAAGCTATTTGAATCAAATGAAAGTCAAACACATTCAAACAATGCTATCTGAATCAAATGAAAGTCAAATGCATTCAAAAAGATAATTAAATCAAACGAAAGTCAAAACATTCAGACAAAGCTAATTGCATCAAATGAAAGTCAAAAACATTCAAACAAAGCTAATTAAATCATATGAAAGTCAAATGCTTTCAAAAAAGCTAATTGAATCAACTAAAAGTCCAAAGAATTCAACAAAGCTTTTTGAATCAAATGATTGTCAAATGCATTCAACGAGGCTAATTGAATCATATGACAGTCAAACAAAACTTTTTGAATCAAATGAAAGTCAAATGCATTCAACAAAGCAAATTGACTCAATTGAAAGTTAACCACATTCAAGCAAAGCTAATTGAATCAAATGAAAGTCAAACACATTTAAACAAAGCTATTTGAACCAAATGAAAGTCAAACACATTCAAGAAATGCTATTTGAATCAAATGAAAGTCAAACGCATTCAAAAAAGGTATTTAAATCAAGTGAAAGTCAAAAACATTCAAACAAAGCTATTTGAATAAATTAAAGTCAAACACATTCAAACAAAGCTTTTTGAATTAAATGAAAGTCAAATGCATTAAACAAAGCTAATTGATTCAAATGAAAGTCAATCACATTCAAACAAAGCTAATTTAATCAAATGAAAATCAAACACATTCAAACAAAGCTTTTTCAATCAAATGAAATTCAAATGCATTCAAAATAGCGATTTGAATCAAGTGAAAGTCAAACAAAGCTTTTTGAATCAAATGATTGTCAAATCCATTCAACGATGCTAATTGAATCATATGAAAGTCAAGCACATTCAAACAAATCTTTTTGAATCAACTGAAAGTCAAATGCAATTAAAAAAAAGTAATTAAATCAAGTGAAAGTCAAACACATTTAAACAAAGCTTTTTAAATCAAATGAAAGTTAAATGCATTCAAAAAAGCTAATTGAATCAAGTGAAAGTCAAACAAATTCAAACATAGCTTTTTGAATCAAATGATTGTCAAATGCATTCAACGATACTAATTGAATCATATGAAAGTCAAACACATTCAAACAAATCTTTTTGAATCAAATGAAAGTCAAATGCATTCAACAGATCAAATTGAATCACTTAAAAGTCAACCACATTCAAACAAAGCTAATTAAATCCAATGGAAGGCAAACACATTCAAACAAAGCTATTTGAATCAAATGAAAGTCAAACACATTCAAACAATGCTATCTGAATCAAATGAAAGTCAAATGCATTCAAAAAAGATAATTAAATCAAACGAAAGTCAAACACATTCAGACAAAGCTAATTGCATCAAATGAAAGTCAAAAACATTCAAACAAAGCTAATTAAATCATATGAAAGTCAAATGCTTTCAAAAAAGCTAATTGAATCAACTAAAAGTCCAAAGAATTCAAACAAAGCTTTTTGAATCAAATGATTGTCAAATGCATTCAACGAGGCTAATTGAATCATATGACAGTCAAACAAAACTTTTTGAATCAAATGAAAGTCAAATGCATTCAACAAAGCAAATTGACTCAATTGAAAGTTAACCACATTCAAGCAAAGCTAATTGAATCAAATGAAAGTCAAACACATTTAAACAAAGCTATTTGAACCAAATGAAAGTCAAACACATTCAAGAAATGCTATTTGAATCAATGAAAGTCAAACGCATTCAAAAAAGGTATTTAAATCAAGTGAAAGTCAAAAACATTCAAAAAGCTATTTGAATAATTAAAGTCAAACACATTCAAACAAAGCTTTTTGAATTAAATGAAAGTCAAATGCATTAAACAAGCTAATTGATTCAAATGAAAGTCAATCACATTCAAACAAAGCTAATTTAATCAAATGAAAATCAAACACATTCAAACAAAGCTTTTTCAATCAAATGAAATTCAAATGCATTCAAAATAGCGATTTGAATCAAGTGAAAGTCAAACAAAGCTTTTTGAATCAAATGATTGTCAAATCCATTCAACGATGCTAATTGAATCATATGAAAGTCAAGCACATTCAAACAAATCTTTTTGAATCAACTGAAAGTCAAATGCAATTTAAAAAAAGTAATTAAATCAAGTGAAAGTCAATTACATTTAAACAAAGCTTTTTAAATCAAATGAAAGTTAAATGCATTCAAAAAAGCTAATTGAATCAAGTGAAAGTCTAGGTAATTCAAACAAAGTTTTTTGAATCAAATGACTGTCAAATGCGTTCAACGATGCTAATTGAATCAAATGAAAGTCAAACACATTCAAACAAAGCTTTTTGAATCAAATGAAAGTCATATGCATTCAACAAAGCTAATTGAATCAAATGAAAGTCAATGGAATTGAATCAAACGAAAATGGCATTCTAACAAACCTAATTGAATCAAATGAAGTCAACCACATTCAAACAAAGCTAATTGAATCAAATGAAAGTTAACCACATTCAAACAAAGCTAATTTAAATCAAGTGAAATTCAAAACACATTCAAACAAAGCTTTTTGAATCCAAAGAAAGTCAAATGAGTTCAAAAAAGCTAATTGAATCAAGTGAAAGTCAAACAAATTCAAACATAGCTTTTTGAATCAAATGATTGTCAAATGCATTCAACGATACTAATTGAATCATATGAAAGTCAAACACATTCAAACAAATCTTTTTGAATCAAATGAAAGTCAAATGCATTCAACAAATCAAATTGAATCACTTAAAAGTCAACCACATTCAAACAAAGCTAATTAAATCCAATGGAAGGCAAACACATTCAAACAAAGCTATTTGAATCAAATGAAAGTCAAACACATTCAAACAATGCTATCTGAATCAAATGAAAGTCAAATGCATTCAAAAAGATAATTAAATCAAACGAAAGTCAAACACATTCAGACAAAGCTAATTGCATCAAATGAAAGTCAAAAACATTCAAACAAAGCTAATTAAATCATATGAAAGTCAAATGCTTTCAAAAAAGCTAATTGAATCAACTAAAAGTCCAAAGAATTCAAACAAAGCTTTTTGAATCAAATGATTGTCAAATGCATTCAACGAGGCTAATTGAATCATATGACAGTCAAACAAAACTTTTTGAATCAAATGAAAGTCAAATGCATTCAACAAAGCAAATTGACTCAATTGAAAGTTAACCACATTCAAGCAAAGCTAATTGAATCAAATGAAAGTCAAACACATTTAAACAAAGCTATTTGAACCAAATGAAAGTCAAACACATTCAAGAAATGCTATTTGAATCAAATGAAAGTCAAACGCATTCAAAAAAGGTATTTAAATCAAGTGAAAGTAAAACATTCAAACAAAGCTATTTGAATCAAATTAAAGTCAAACACATTAAACAAAGCTTTTTGAATTAAATGAAAGTCAAATGCATTAAACAAAGCTAATTGATTCAAATGAAAGTCAATCACATTCAAACAAAGCTAATTTAATCAAATGAAATCAAACACATTCAAACAAAGCTTTTTCAATCAAATGAAATTCAAATGCATTCAAAATAGCGATTTGAATCAAGTGAAAGTCAAACAAAGCTTTTTGAATCAAATGATTGTCAAATCCATTCAACGATGCTAATTGAATCATATGAAAGTCAAGCACATTCAACAAATCTTTTTGAATCAACTGAAAGTCAAATGCATTAAAAAAAAGTAATTAAATCAAGTGAAAGTCAAACACATTTAAACAAAGCTTTTTAAATCAAATGAAAGTTAAATGATTCAAAAAAGCTAATTGAATCAAGTGAAAGTCAAACAAATTCAAACATAGCTTTTTGAATCAAATGATTGTCAAATGCATTCAACGATACTAATTGAATCATATGAAAGTCAAACACATTCAAACAAATCTTTTTGAATCAAATGAAAGTCAAATGCATTCAACAGATCAAATTGAATCACTTAAAAGTCAACCACATTCAAACAAAGCTAATTAAATCCAATGGAAGGCAAACACATTCAAACAAAGCTATTTGAATCAAATGAAAGTCAAACACATTCAAACAATGCTATCTGAATCAAATGAAAGTCAAATGCATTCAAAAAAGATAATTAAATCAAACGAAAGTCAAACACATTCAGACAAAGCTAATTGCATCAAATGAAAGTCAAAAACATTCAAACAAAGCTAATTAAATCATATGAAAGTCAAATGCTTTCAAAAAAGCTAATTGAATCAACTAAAAGTCCAAAGAATTCAAACAAAGCTTTTTGAATCAAATGATTGTCAAATGCATTCAACGAGGCTAATTGAATCATATGACAGTCAAACAAAACTTTTTGAATCAAATGAAAGTCAAATGCATTCAACAAAGCAAATTGACTCAATTGAAAGTTAACCACATTCAAGCAAAGCTAATTGAATCAAATGAAAGTCAAACACATTTAAACAAAGCTATTTGAACCAAATGAAAGTCAAACACATTCAAGAAATGCTATTTGAATCAAATGAAAGTCAAACGCATTCAAAAAAGGTATTTAAATCAAGTGAAAGTCAAAAACATTCAAACAAAGCTATTTGAATCAAATTAAAGTCAAACACATTCAAACAAAGCTTTTTGAATTAAATGAAAGTCAAATGCATTAAACAAAGCTAATTGATTCAAATGAAAGTCAATCACATTCAAACAAAGCTAATTTAATCAAATGAAAATCAAACACATTCAAACAAAGCTTTTTCAATCAAATGAAATTCAAATGCATTCAAAATAGCGATTTGAATCAAGTGAAAGTCAAACAAAGCTTTTTGAATCAAATGATTGTCAAATCCATTCAACGATGCTAATTGAATCATATGAAAGTCAAGCACATTCAAACAAATCTTTTTGAATCAACTGAAAGTCAAATGCAATTAAAAAAAGTAATTAAATCAAGTGAAAGTCAATTACATTTAAACAAAGCTTTTTAAATCAAATGAAAGTTAAATGCATTCAAAAAAGCTAATTGAATCAAGTGAAAGTCTAGGTAATTCAAACAAAGTTTTTTGAATCAAATGACTGTCAAATGCGTTCAACGATGCTAATTGAATCAAATGAAAGTCAAACACATTCAAACAAAGCTTTTTGAATCAAATGAAAGTCATATGCATTCAACAAAGCTAATTGAATCAAATGAAAGTCAATGGCATTCTAACAAACCTAATTGAATCAAACGAAAGTCAATGGCATTCTAACAAACCTAATTGAATCAAATGAAAGTCAACCACATTCAAACAAAGCTAATTGAATCAAATGAAAGTTAACCACATTCAAACAAAGCTAATTTAAATCAAGTGAAATTCAAACACATTCAAACAAAGCTTTTTGAATCCAAAGAAAGTCAAATGAGTTCAAAAAAGCTAATTGAATCAAGTGAAAGTCAAACAAATTCAAACATAGCTTTTTGAATCAAATGATTGTCAAATGCATTCAACGATACTAATTGAATCATATGAAAGTCAAACACATTCAAACAAATCTTTTGAATCAAATGAAAGTCAAATGCATTCAACAAATCAAATTGAATCAATTAAAAGTCAACCACATTCAAACAAAGCTAATTAAATCCAATGGAAGGCAAACACATTCAAACAAAGCTATTTGAATCAAATGAAAGTCAAACACATTCAAACAATGCTATCTGAATCAAATGAAAGTCAAATGCATTCAAAAAAGATAATTAAATCAAACGAAAGTCAAACACATTCAGACAAAGCTAATTGCATCAAATGAAAGTCAAAAACATTCAAACAAAGCTAATTAAATCATATGAAAGTCAAATGCTTTCAAAAAAGCTAATTGAATCAAGTAAAAGTCCAAAGAATTCAAACAAAGCTTTTTGAATCAAATGATTGTCAAATGCATTCAACGAGGCTAATTGAATCATATGACAGTCAAACAAAACTTTTTGAATCAAATGAAAGTCAAATGCATTCAACAAAGCAAATTGACTCAATTGAAAGTTAACCACATTCAAAAGCTAATTGAATCAAATGAAAGTCAAACACATTTAAACAAAGCTAATTGAACCAAATGAAAGTCAAACACATTCAAGAAATGCTATTTGAATCAAATGAAAGTCAAACGCATTCAAAAAAGGTATTTAAATCAAGTGAAAGTCAAAAAACATTCAAACAAAGCTATTTGAATCAAATTAAAGTCAAACACATTCAAACAAAGCTTTTGAATTAAATGAAAGTCAAATGCATTAAACAAGCTAATTGATTCAAATGAAAGTCAATCACATTCAAACAAAGCTAATTTAATCAAAAAATCAAACACATTCAAACAAAGCTTTTTCAATCAAATGAAATTCAAATGCATTCAAAATAGCGATTTGAATCAAGTGAAAGTCAAACAAAGCTTTTTGAATCAAATGATTGTCAAATCCATTCAACGATGCTAATTGAATCATATGAAAGTCAAGCACATTCAAACAAATCTTTTTGAATCAACTGAAAGTCAAATGCAATTAAAAAAAGTAATTAAATCAAGTGAAAGTCAATTACATTTAAACAAAGCTTTTTAAATCAAATGAAAGTTAAATGCATTCAAAAAAGCTAATTGAATCAAGTGAAAGTCTAGGTAATTCAAACAAAGTTTTTTGAATCAAATGACTGTCAAATGCGTTCAACGATGCTAATTGAATCAAATGAAAGTCAAACACATTCAAACAAAGCTTTTTGAATCAAATGAAAGTCATATGCATTCAACAAAGCTAATTGAATCAAATGAAAGTCAATGGCATTCTAACAAACCAATTGAATCAAACGAAAGTCAATGGCATTCTAACAAACCTAATTGAATCAAATGAAAGTCAACCACATTCAAACAAAGCTAATTGAATCAAATGAAAGTTAACCACATTCAAACAAAGCTAATTTAAATCAAGTGAAATTCAAACACATTCAAACAAAGCTTTTTGAATCCAAAGAAAGTCAAATGAGTTCAAAAAAGCTAATTGAATCAAGTGAAAGTCAAACAAATTCAAACATAGCTTTTTGAATCAAATGATTGTCAAATGCATTCAACGATACTAATTGAATCATATGAAAGTCAAACACATTCAAACAAATCTTTTTGAATCAAATGAAAGTCAAATGCATTCAACAAATCAAATTGAATCACTTAAAAGTCAACCACATTCAAACAAAGCTAATTAAATCCAATGGAAGGCAAACACATTCAAACAAAGCTATTTGAATCAAATGAAAGTCAAACACATTCAAACAATGCTATCTGAATCAAATGAAAAGTCAAATGCATTCAAAAAGATAATTAAATCAAACGAAAGTCAAACACATTCAGACAAAGCTAATTGCATCAAATGAAAGTCAAAAACATTCAAACAAAGCTAATTAAATCATATGAAAGTCAAATGCTTTCAAAAAAGCTAATTGAATCAACTAAAAGTCCAAAGAATTCAAACAAAGCTTTTTGAATCAAATGATTGTCAAATGCATTCAACGAGGCTAATTGAATCATATGACAGTCAAACAAAACTTTTTGAATCAAATGAAAGTCAAATGCATTCAACAAAGCAAATTGACTCAATTGAAAGTTAACCACATTCAAGCAAAGCTAATTGAATCAAATGAAAGTCAAACACATTTAAACAAAGCTATTTGAACCAAATGAAAGTCAAACACATTCAAGAAATGCTATTTGAATCAAATGAAAGTCAAACGCATTCAAAAAAGGTATTTAAATCAAGTGAAAGTCAAAAACATTCAAACAAGCTATTTGAATCAAATTAAAGTCAAACACATTCAAACAAAGCTTTTTGAATTAAATGAAAGTCAAATGCATTAAACAAAGCTAATTGATTCAAATGAAAGTCAATCACATTCAAACAAAGCTAATTTAATCAAATGAAAATCAAACACATTCAAACAAAGCTTTTTCAATCAAATGAAATTCAAATGCATTCAAAATAGCGATTTGAATCAAGTGAAAGTCAAACAAAGCTTTTTGAATCAAATGATTGTCAAATCCATTCAACGATGCTAATTGAATCATATGAAAGTCAAGCACATTCAAACAAATCTTTTTGAATCAACTGAAAGTCAAATGCAATTAAAAAAAGTAATTAAATCAAGTGAAAGTTTACATTTAAACAAAGCTTTTTAAATCAAATGAAAGTTAAATGCATTCAAAAAAGCTAATTGAATCAAGTGAAAGTCTAGGTAATTCAAACAAAGTTTTTTGAATCAAATGACTGTCAAATGCGTTCAACGATGCTAATTGAATCAAATGAAAGTCAAACACATTCAAACAAAGCTTTTTGAATCAAATGAAAGTCATATGCATTCAACAAAGCTAATTGAATCAAATGAAAGTCAATGGCATTCTAACAAACCTAATTGAATCAAACGAAAGTCAATGGCATTCTAACAAACCTAATTGAATCAAATGAAAGTCAACCACATTCAAACAAAGCTAATTGAATCAAATGAAAGTTAACCACATTCAAACAAAGCTAATTTAAATCAAGTGAAATTCAAACACATTCAAACAAAGCTTTTTGAATCCAAAGAAAGTCAAATGAGTTCAAAAAAGCTAATTGAATCAAGTGAAAGTCAAACAAATTCAAACATAGCTTTTTGAATCAAATGATTGTCAAATGCATTCAACGATACTAATTGAATCATATGAAAGTCAAACACATTCAAACAAATCTTTTTGAATCAAATGAAAGTCAAATGCATTCAACAAATCAAATTGAATCACTTAAAAGTCAACCACATTCAAACAAAGCTAATTAAATCCAATGGAAGGCAAACACATTCAAACAAAGCTATTTGAATCAAATGAAAGTCAAACACATTCAAACAATGCTATCTGAATCAAATGAAAGTCAAATGCATTCAAAAAAGATAATTAAATCAAACGAAAGTCAAACACATTCAGACAAAGCTAATTGCATCAAATGAAAGTCAAAAACATTCAAACAAAGCTAATTAAATCATATGAAAGTCAAATGCTTTCAAAAAAAGCTAATTGAATCAACTAAAAGTCCAAAGAATTCAAACAAAGCTTTTTGAATCAAATGATTGTCAAATGCATTCAACGAGGCTAATTGAATCATATGACAGTCAAACAAAACTTTTTGAATCAAATGAAAGTCAAATGCATTCAACAAAGCAAATTGACTCAATTGAAAGTTAACCACATTCAAGCAAAGCTAATTGAATCAAATGAAAGTCAAACACATTTAAACAAAGCTATTTGAACCAAATGAAAGTCAAACACATTCAAGAAATGCTATTTGAATCAATGAAAGTCAAACGCATTCAAAAAAGGTATTTAAATCAAGTGAAAGTCAAAACATTCAAACAAAGCTATTTGAATCAAATTAAAGTCAAACACATTCAAACAAAGCTTTTTGAATTAAATGAAAGTCAAATGCATTAAACAAAGCTAATTGATTCAAATGAAAGTCAATCACATTCAAACAAAGCTAATTTAATCAAATGAAAATCAAACACATTCAAACAAAGCTTTTTCAATCAAATGAAATTCAAATGCATTCAAAATAGCGATTTGAATCAAGTGAAAGTCAAACAAAGCTTTTTGAATCAAATGATTGTCAAATCCATTCAACGATGCTAATTGAATCATATGAAAGTCAAGCACATTCAAACAAATCTTTTTGAATCAACTGAAAGTCAAATGCAATTAAAAAAAGTAATTAAATCAAGTGAAAGTCAATTACATTTAAACAAAGCTTTTTAAATCAAATGAAAGTTAAATGCATTCAAAAAAGCTAATTGAATCAAGTGAAAGTCTAGGTAATTCAAACAAAGTTTTTTGAATCAAATGACTGTCAAATGCGTTCAACGATGCTAATTGAATCAAATGAAAGTCAAACACATTCAAACAAAGCTTTTTGAATCAAATGAAAGTCATATGCATTCAACAAAGCTAATTGAATCAAATGAAAGTTGGCATTCTAACAAACCTAATTGAATCAAACGAAAGTCAATGGCATTCTAACAAACCTAATTGAATCAAATGAAAGTCAACCACATTCAAACAAAGCTAATTGAATCAAATGAAAGTTAACCACATTCAAACAAAGCTAATTTAAATCAAGTGAAATTCAAACACATTCAAACAAAGCTTTTTGAATCCAAAGAAAGTCAAATGAGTTCAAAAAAGCTAATTGAATCAAGTGAAAGTCAAACAAATTCAAACATAGCTTTTTGAATCAAATGATTGTCAAATGCATTCAACGATACTAATTGAATCATATGAAAGTCAAACACATTCAAACAAATCTTTTTGAATCAAATGAAAGTCAAATGCATTCAACAAATCAAATTGAATCACTTAAAAGTCAACCACATTCAAACAAAGCTAATTAAATCCAATGGAAGGCAAACACATTCAAACAAAGCTATTTGAATCAAATGAAAGTCAAACACATTCAAACAATGCTATCTGAATCAAATGAAAGTCAAATGCATTCAAAAAAGATAATTAAATCAAACGAAAGTCAAACACATTCAGACAAAGCTAATTGCATCAAATGAAAGTCAAAAACATTCAAACAAAGCTAATTAAATCATATGAAAGTCAAATGCTTTCAAAAAAGCTAATTGAATCAAGTAAAAGTCCAAAGAATTCAAACAAAGCTTTTTGAATCAAATGATTGTCAAATGCATTCAACGAGGCTAATTGAATCATATGACAGTCAAACAAAACTTTTTGAATCAAATGAAAGTCAAATGCATTCAACAAGCAAATTGACTCAATTGAAAGTTAACCACATTCAAGCAAAGCTAATTGAATCAAATGAAAGTCAAACACATTTAAACAAAGCTATTTGAACCAAATGAAAGTCAAACACATTCAAGAAATGCTATTTGAATCAAATGAAAGTCAAACGCATTCAAAAAAGGTATTTAAATCAAGTGAAAGTCAAAAACATTCAAACAAAGCTATTTGAATAAATTAAAGTCAAACACATTAAACAAAGCTTTTTGAATTAAATGAAAGTCAAATGCATTAAACAAAGCTAATTGATTCAAATGAAAGTCAATCACATTCAAACAAAGCTAATTTAATCAAATGAAAATCAAACACATTCAAACAAAGCTTTTTCAATCAAATGAAATTCAAATGCATTCAAAATAGCGATTTGAATCAAGTGAAAGTCAAACAAAGCTTTTTGAATCAAATGATTGTCAAATCCATTCAACGATGCTAATTGAATCATATGAAAGTCAAGCACATTCAAACAAATCTTTTTGAATCAACTGAAAGTCAAATGCAATTAAAAAAAAGTAATTAAATCAAGTGAAAGTCAATTACATTTAAACAAAGCTTTTTAAATCAAATGAAAGTTAAATGCATTCAAAAAAGCTAATTGAATCAAGTGAAAGTCTAGGTAATTCAAACAAAGTTTTTTGAATCAAATGACTGTCAAATGCGTTCAACGATGCTAATTGAATCAAATGAAAGTCAAACACATTCAAACAAAGCTTTTTGAATCAAATGAAAGTCATATGCATTCAACAAAGCTAATTGAATCAAATGAAAGTCAATGGCATTCTAACAAACCTAATTGAATCAAACGAAAGTCAATGGCATTCTAACAAACCTAATTGAATCAAATGAAAGTCAACCACATTCAAACAAAGCTAATTGAATCAAATGAAAGTTAACCACATTCAAACAAAGCTAATTTAAATCAAGTGAAATTCAAACACATTCAAACAAAGCTTTTTGAATCCAAAGAAAGTCAAATGAGTTCAAAAAAGCTAATTGAATCAAGTGAAAGTCAAACAAATTCAAACATAGCTTTTTGAATCAAATGATTGTCAAATGCATTCAACGATACTAATTGAATCATATGAAAGTCAAACACATTCAAACAAATCTTTTTGAATCAAATGAAAGTCAAATGCATTCAACAAATCAAATTGAATCACTTAAAAGTCAACCACATTCAAACAAAGCTAATTAAATCCAATGGAAGGCAAACACATTCAAACAAAGCTATTTGAATCAAATGAAAGTCAAACACATTCAAACAATGCTATCTGAATCAAATGAAAGTCAAATGCATTCAAAAAAGATAATTAAATCAAACGAAAGTCAAACACATTCAGACAAAGCTAATTGCATCAAATGAAAGTCAAAAACATTCAAACAAAGCTAATTAAATCATATGAAAGTCAAATGCTTTCAAAAAAAGCTAATTGAATCAACTAAAAGTCCAAAGAATTCAAACAAAGCTTTTTGAATCAAATGATTGTCAAATGCATTCAACGAGGCTAATTGAATCATATGACAGTCAAACAAAACTTTTTGAATCAAATGAAAGTCAAATGCATTCAACAAAGCAAATTGACTCAATTGAAAGTTAACCACATTCAAGCAAAGCTAATTGAATCAAATGAAAGTCAAACACATTTAAACAAAGCTATTTGAACCAAATGAAAGTCAAACACATTCAAGAAATGCTATTTGAATCAAATGAAAGTCAAACGCATTCAAAAAAGGTATTTAAATCAAGTGAAAGTCAAAATCATTCAAACAAAGCTATTTGAATCAAATTAAAGTCAAACACATTCAAACAAAGCTTTTTGAATTAAATGAAAGTCAAATGCATTAAACAAAGCTAATTGATTCAAATGAAAGTCAATCACATTCAAACAAAGCTAATTTAATCAAATGAAAATCAAACACATTCAAACAAAGCTTTTTCAATCAAATGAAATTCAAATGCATTCAAAATAGCGATTTGAATCAAGTGAAAGTCAAACAAAGCTTTTTGAATCAAATGATTGTCAAATCCATTCAACGATGCTAATTGAATCATATGAAAGTCAAGCACATTCAAACAAATCTTTTTGAATCAACTGAAAGTCAAATGCAATTAAAAAAAAGTAATTAAATCAAGTGAAAGTCAATTACATTTAAACAAAGCTTTTTAAATCAAATGAAAGTTAAATGCATTCAAAAAAGCTAATTGAATCAAGTGAAAGTCTAGGTAATTCAAACAAAGTTTTTTGAATCAAATGACTGTCAAATGCGTTCAACGATGCTAATTGAATCAAATGAAAGTCAAACACATTCAAACAAAGCTTTTTGAATCAAATGAAAGTCATATGCATTCAACAAAGCTAATTGAATCAAATGAAAGTCAATGGCATTCTAACAAACCTAATTGAATCAAACGAAAGTCAATGGCATTCTAACAAACCTAATTGAATCAAATGAAAGTCAACCACATTCAAACAAAGCTAATTGAATCAAATGAAAGTTAACCACATTCAAACAAAGCTAATTTAAATCAAGTGAAATTCAAACACATTCAAACAAAGCTTTTTGAATCCAAAGAAAGTCAAATGAGTTCAAAAAAAGCTAATTGAATCAAGTGAAAGTCAAACAAATTCAAACATAGCTTTTTGAATCAAATGATTGTCAAATGCATTCAACGATACTAATTGAATCATATGAAAGTCAAACACATTCAAACAAATCTTTTTGAATCAAATGAAAGTCAAATGCATTCAACAAATCAAATTGAATCACTTAAAAGTCAACCACATTCAAACAAAGCTAATTAAATCCAATGGAAGGCAAACACATTCAAACAAAGCTATTTGAATCAAATGAAAGTCAAACACATTCAAACAATGCTATCTGAATCAAATGAAAGTCAAATGCATTCAAAAAAGATAATTAAATCAAACGAAAGTCAAACACATTCAGACAAAGCTAATTGCATCAAATGAAAGTCAAAAACATTCAAACAAAGCTAATTAAATCATATGAAAGTCAAATGCTTTCAAAAAAGCTAATTGAATCAAGTAAAAGTCCAAAGAATTCAAACAAAGCTTTTTGAATCAAATGATTGTCAAATGCATTCAACGAGGCTAATTGAATCATATGACAGTCAAACAAAACTTTTTGAATCAAATGAAAGTCAAATGCATTCAACAAAGCAAATTGACTCAATTGAAAGTTAACCACATTCAAGCAAAGCTAATTGAATCAAATGAAAGTCAAACACATTTAAACAAAGCTATTTGAACCAAATGAAAGTCAAACACATTCAAGAAATGCTATTTGAATCAAATGAAAGTCAAACGCATTCAAAAAAGGTATTTAAATCAAGTGAAAGTCAAAAACATTCAAACAAAGCTATTTGAATCAAATTAAAGTCAAACACATTCAAACAAAGCTTTTTGAATTAAATGAAAGTCAAATGCATTAAACAAGCTAATTGATTCAAATGAAAGTCAATCACATTCAAACAAAGCTAATTTAATCAAATGAAAATCAAACACATTCAAACAAAGCTTTTTCAATCAAATGAAATTCAAATGCATTCAAAATAGCGATTTGAATCAAGTGAAAGTCAAACAAAGCTTTTTGAATCAAATGATTGTCAAATCCATTCAACGATGCTAATTGAATCATATGAAAGTCAAGCACATTCAAACAAATCTTTTTGAATCAACTGAAAGTCAAATGCAATTAAAAAAAGTAATTAAATCAAGTGAAAGTCAATTACATTTAAACAAAGCTTTTTAAATCAAATGAAAGTTAAATGCATTCAAAAAAGCTAATTGAATCAAGTGAAAGTCTAGGTAATTCAAACAAAGTTTTTTGAATCAAATGACTGTCAAATGCGTTCAACGATGCTAATTGAATCAAATGAAAGTCAAACACATTCAAACAAAGCTTTTTGAATCAAATGAAAGTCATATGCATTCAACAAAGCTAATTGAATCAAATGAAAGTCAATGGCATTCTAACAAACCTAATTGAATCAAACGAAAGTCAATGGCATTCTAACAAACCTAATTGAATCAAATGAAAGTCAACCACATTCAAACAAAGCTAATTGAATCAAATGAAAGTTAACCACATTCAAACAAAGCTAATTTAAATCAAGTGAAATTCAAACACATTCAAACAAAGCTTTTTGAATCCAAAGAAAGTCAAATGAGTTCAAAAAAGCTAATTGAATCAAGTGAAAGTCAAACAAATTCAAACATAGCTTTTTGAATCAAATGATTGTCAAATGCATTCAACGATACTAATTGAATCATATGAAAGTCAAACACATTCAAACAAATCTTTTTGAATCAAATGAAAGTCAAATGCATTCAACAAATCAAATTGAATCAACTTAAAAGTCAACCACATTCAAACAAAGCTAATTAAATCCAATGGAAGGCAAACACATTCAAACAAAGCTATTTGAATCAAATGAAAGTCAAACACATTCAAACAATGCTATCTGAATCAAATGAAAGTCAAATGCATTCAAAAAAGATAATTAAATCAAACGAAAGTCAAACACATTCAGACAAAGCTAATTGCATCAAATGAAAGTCAAAAACATTCAAACAAAGCTAATTAAATCATATGAAAGTCAAATGCTTTCAAAAAAAGCTAATTGAATCAACTAAAAGTCCAAAGAATTCAAACAAAGCTTTTTGAATCAAATGATTGTCAAATGCATTCAACGAGGCTAATTGAATCATATGACAGTCAAACAAAACTTTTTGAATCAAATGAAAGTCAAATGCATTCAAAAGCAAATTGACTCAATTGAAAGTTAACCACATTCAAGCAAAGCTAATTGAATCAAATGAAAGTCAAACACATTTAAACAAAGCTATTTGAACCAAATGAAAGTCAAACACATTCAAGAAATGCTATTTGAATCAAATGAAAGTCAAACGCATTCAAAAAAGGTATTTAAATCAAGTGAAAGTCAAAAACATTCAAACAAAGCTATTTGAATCAAATTAAAGTCAAACACATTCAAACAAAGCTTTTTGAATTAAATGAAAGTCAAATGCATTAAACAAAGCTAATTGATTCAAATGAAAGTCAATCACATTCAAACAAAGCTAATTTAATCAAATGAAAATCAAACACATTCAAACAAAGCTTTTTCAATCAAATGAAATTCAAATGCATTCAAAATAGCGATTTGAATCAAGTGAAAGTCAAACAAAGCTTTTTGAATCAAATGATTGTCAAATCCATTCAACGATGCTAATTGAATCATATGAAAGTCAAGCACATTCAAACAAATCTTTTTGAATCAACTGAAAGTCAAATGCAATTAAAAAAAAGTAATTAAATCAAGTGAAAGTCAATTACATTTAAACAAAGCTTTTTAAATCAAATGAAAGTTAAATGCATTCAAAAAAGCTAATTGAATCAAGTGAAAGTCTAGGTAATTCAAACAAAGTTTTTTGAATCAAATGACTGTCAAATGCGTTCAACGATGCTAATTGAATCAAATGAAAGTCAAACACATTCAAACAAAGCTTTTTGAATCAAATGAAAGTCATATGCATTCAACAAAGCTAATTGAATCAAATGAAAGTCAATGGCATTCTAACAAACCTAATTGAATCAAACGAAAGTCAATGGCATTCTAACAAACCTAATTGAATCAAATGAAAGTCAACCACATTCAAAAAAGCTAATTGAATCAAATGAAAGTTAACCACATTCAAACAAAGCTAATTTAAATCAAGTGAAATTCAAACACATTCAAACAAAGCTTTTTGAATCCAAAGAAAGTCAAATGAGTTCAAAAAAGCTAATTGAATCAAGTGAAAGTCAAACAAATTCAAACATAGCTTTTTGAATCAAATGATTGTCAAATGCATTCAACGATACTAATTGAATCATATGAAAGTCAAACACATTCAAACAAATCTTTTTGAATCAAATGAAAGTCAAATGCATTCAACAAATCAAATTGAATCATTAAAAGTCAACCACATTCAAACAAAGCTAATTAAATCCAATGGAAGGCAAACACATTCAAACAAAGCTATTTGAATCAAATGAAAGTCAACACATTCAAACAATGCTATCTGAATCAAATGAAAGTCAAATGCATTCAAAAAAAGATAATTAAATCAAACGAAAGTCAAACACATTCAGACAAAGCTAATTGCATCAAATGAAAGTAAAAACATTCAAACAAAGCTAATTAAATCATATGAAAGTCAAATGCTTTCAAAAAAGCTAATTGAATCAAGTAAAAGTCCAAAGAATTCAAACAAAGCTTTTTGAATCAAATGATTGTCAAATGCATTCAACGAGGCTAATTGAATCATATGACAGTCAAACAAAACTTTTTGAATCAAATGAAAGTCAAATGCATTCAACAAAGCAAATTGACTCAATTGAAAGTTAACCACATTCAAGCAAAGCTAATTGAATCAAATGAAAGTCAAACACATTTAAACAAAGCTATTTGAACCAAATGAAAGTCAAACACATTCAAGAAATGCTATTTGAATCAAATGAAAGTCAAACGCATTCAAAAAAGGTATTTAAATCAAGTGAAAGTCAAAAACATTCAAACAAAGCTATTTGAATCAAATTAAAGTCAAACACATTCAAACAAAGCTTTTTGAATTAAATGAAAGTCAAATGCATTAAACAAAGCTAATTGATTCAAATGAAAGTCAATCACATTCAAACAAAGCTAATTTAATCAAATGAAAATCAAACACATTCAAACAAAGCTTTTTCAATCAAATGAAATTCAAATGCATTCAAAATAGCGATTTGAATCAAGTGAAAGTCAAACAAAGCTTTTTGAATCAAATGATTGTCAAATCCATTCAACGATGCTAATTGAATCATATGAAAGTCAAGCACATTCAAACAAATCTTTTTGAATCAACTGAAAGTCAAATGCAATTAAAAAAAAGTAATTAAATCAAGTGAAAGTCAATTACATTTAAACAAAGCTTTTTAAATCAAATGAAAGTTAAATGCATTCAAAAAAGCTAATTGAATCAAGTGAAAGTCTAGGTAATTCAAACAAAGTTTTTTGAATCAAATGACTGTCAAATGCGTTCAACGATGCTAATTGAATCAAATGAAAGTCAAACACATTCAAACAAAGCTTTTTGAATCAAATGAAAGTCATATGCATTCAACAAAGCTAATTGAATCAAATGAAAGTCAATGGCATTTAAAAACCAAATTGAATCAAACGAAAGTCAATGGCATTCTAACAAACCTAATTGAATCAAATGAAAGTCAACCACATTCAAACAAAGCTAATTGAATCAAATGAAAGTTAACCACATTCAAAAAAGCTAATTTAAATCAAGTGAAATTCAAACACATTCAAACAAAGCTTTTTGAATCCAAAGAAAGTCAAATGAGTTCAAAAAAGCTAATTGAATCAAGTGAAAGTCAAACAAATTCAAACATAGCTTTTTGAATCAAATGATTGTCAAATGCATTCAACGATACTAATTGAATCATATGAAAGTCAAACACATTCAAACAAATCTTTTTGAATCAAATGAAAGTCAAATGCATTCAACAATCAAATTGAATCAATTAAAAGTCAACCACATTCAAACAAAGCTAATTAAATCCAATGGAAGGAAACACATTCAAACAAAGCTATTTGAATCAAATGAAAGTCAAACACATTCAAACAATGCTATCTGAATCAAATGAAAGTCAAATGCATTCAAAAAAGATAATTAAATCAAACGAAAGTCAAACACATTCAGACAAAGCTAATTGCATCAAATGAAAGTCAAAAACATTCAAACAAAGCTAATTAAATCATATGAAAGTCAAATGCTTTCAAAAAAGCTAATTGAATCAACTAAAAGTCCAAAGAATTCAAACAAAGCTTTTTGAATCAAATGATTGTCAAATGCATTCAACGAGGCTAATTGAATCATATGACAGTCAAACAAAACTTTTTGAATCAAATGAAAGTCAAATGCATTCAACAAAGCAAATTGACTCAATTGAAAGTTAACCACATTCAAGCAAAGCTAATTGAATCAAATGAAAGTCAAACACATTTAAACAAAGCTATTTGAACCAAATGAAAGTCAAACACATTCAAGAAATGCTATTTGAATCAAATGAAAGTCAAACGCATTCAAAAAAGGTATTTAAATCAAGTGAAAGTCAAAAACATTCAAACAAAGCTATTTGAATAAATTAAAGTCAAACACATTCAAACAAAGCTTTTTGAATTAAATGAAAGTCAAATGCATTAAAAAAAGCTAATTGATTCAAATGAAAGTCAATCACATTCAAACAAAGCTAATTTAATCAAATGAAAATCAAACACATTCAAACAAAGCTTTTTCAATCAAATGAAATTCAAATGCATTCAAAATAGCGATTTGAATCAAGTGAAAGTCAAACAAAGCTTTTTGAATCAAATGATTGTCAAATCCATTCAACGATGCTAATTGAATCATATGAAAGTCAAGCACATTCAAACAAATCTTTTTGAATCAACTGAAAGTCAAATGCAATTAAAAAAAGTAATTAAATCAAGTGAAAGTCAATTACATTTAAACAAAGCTTTTTAAATCAAATGAAAGTTAAATGCATTCAAAAAAGCTAATTGAATCAAGTGAAAGTCTAGGTAATTCAAACAAAGTTTTTTGAATCAAATGACTGTCAAATGCGTTCAACGATGCTAATTGAATCAAATGAAAGTCAAACACATTCAAACAAAGCTTTTTGAATCAAATGAAAGTCATATGCATTCAACAAAGCTAATTGAATCAAATGAAAGTCAATGGCATTCTAACAAACCTAATTGAATCAAACGAAAGTCAATGGCATTCTAACAAACCTAATTGAATCAAATGAAAGTCAACCACATTCAAACAAAGCTAATTGAATCAAATGAAAGTTAACCACATTCAAACAAAGCTAATTTAAATCAAGTGAAATTCAAACACATTCAAACAAAGCTTTTTGAATCCAAAGAAAGTCAAATGAGTTCAAAAAAGCTAATTGAATCAAGTGAAAGTCAAACAAATTCAAACATAGCTTTTTGAATCAAATGATTGTCAAATGCATTCAACGATACTAATTGAATCATATGAAAGTCAAACACATTCAAACAAATCTTTTTGAATCAAATGAAAAGTCAAATGCATTCAACAATCAAATTGAATCATTAAAAGTCAACCACATTCAAACAAGCTAATTAAATCCAATGGAAGGCAAACACATTCAAACAAAGCTATTTGAATCAAATGAAAGTCAAACACATTTCAAACAATGCTATCTGAATCAAATGAAAGTCAAATGCATTCAAAAAGATAATTAAATCAAACGAAAGTCAAACACATTCAGACAAAGCTAATTGCATCAAATGAAAGTCAAAAACATTCAAACAAAGCTAATTAAATCATATGAAAGTCAAATGCTTTCAAAAAAGCTAATTGAATCAATAAAAGTCCAAAGAATTCAAACAAAG